>NC_066880.1:6273399-6356960 GCF_022985175.1 Labeo rohita | reverse complement strand
AGTAAATTATTTATAAATGGGACTACACTGAATGTGCTGTATGTTTTTGATTCACTAAAAATGAATCAGTTCATAAGAGTCAATTATTCGTAAATGGGACTACACTGGTAGTACTGTATGTTTCTGATTCACTAAAAACGAACCAGTTAATAAGAGTTAATTATTTATGAATGGGACTACACTGGTAGTACTGTATGTTTATGATTCACTAAAAAGAACCAGTTCATAAGAGTCAATTATTCATGAATGGGACCACACTGGTAGTACTGTATGTTTTTGATTCACTCAAAAAAGAACCAGTTCATAAGAGTCATTTATTAATGAATGGGAAAACACTGATTGTGCTGTATATTTTTAATTCAGTAAAAACAGAATCAGTTCAAAAGAGGGAGTTTCTTCTTCTTCTTCTTCTTCTTCTTCTTCTTCTTCTTCTTCTTCACATTCAATTGGGACTGCAAATTCAGGTAATATGACTTTGCCAAAGACTTGTTTCAGCATATCAATATCAAGAATCAATATCAAGGTCATTCAGTTGTGAGTAATCTAATAATTAATATTTTTACCCAGCACTGATATTTGGACACATCTAAGCATTCCTTTCCTGTATTTTTACTAGCCTCTCTCTTTTTTGTAGAGTCCTGTGCCAGCCAGTCCTCTTTATGTATAACATTATCTTCACAGGGCCATCTGTCGGATGACTAGCTCAAGTAAAAGGTCATATTACATTCCAGAAACTCGTCCTCCTGGCCTGTGTGGGAATTGCTTTCCATGATCTCTTCAACTCTGTCTGGATTGACCGAAGCGCTGAAGATGAAGATCCACTCTTCTCATCCTCTCAGCATCTGCTGCTTCTGAAAGTGTCTCTCGGTGAGACTGGCTAACAATTCAACAGCAGCAGTTCAGCAAACACAAGTCCCTCATGGCCATTAAAATCATAGCAGGTCTGAATTATTATCTAGACTTAACATGCAAAATAAAGCACTATTAATTTAGTTTTAGCACAAATACAAATTTTATGTATACAGACATTGAACCATACATTATTAACATTGGCTGCATCCAAACTGTAAGCACTTTTTAAACAACTTTAGAGATGTAAATGGTAAGGAGCGTTTTTAGGTTTAAAGATTAAAAAGATTATTTGTAAATTGAATGATTTGTATTAGTTGAGTTACTTTTAAAAGTTGGGAGTAAGACTTTTTTCTCTCTTATGCTCACCAAGACTGCATTTAATATCGTGAAATATCATTACACATTAAAATAAATGTTTTCTATGTTAAATTGTAATTAATTCCTGTGATGCAAATATGGATTTCCAGCAGCCATTGATCTAGTCTTGAGTGTCATGTGATCTTTCAAAAATCATTCTAATATGCTGATTTTCTGCTCAAGAAATATTTATTTTCAGTGTTGAGAATAAACAGTTGTGCTGCTTAATATATTTTGTGTAAACTGATACTTTTTTAGGATTTTTTTTTTTTTCTTTTTGAGGTCAAAAGTTTACATACACCTTGCAGAATCTGCAAATTGTTAATTATTTTACCAGCAAAGAGGGATCATACAAATCGCATGTTATTTTTTATATAGTACTGACCTGAATAAGATAAGATGTTTACATATGCATTAAGAGAAATTAAACTTATTTTGTCTGCTGGGAAACATGCAAGTAGCTTCTGTAGGGCAGTACTAAATGCAAAAAAAAAAAGATATTTAGGCAAAATAAGAAAAATTAGAAAAATGTTTACACCTCTGGCTCTTAATGCGTCGTTTTTCTTTCTGGAGCATCAGTGAGTGTTTGAACCTTCTGTAATAGTTCCATATGAGTCCCTTGGTTGTACTCAGTGTGAAAAGATGGATCTCAAAATCATACAGTCATTGTTGGAAAGAGTTCAAATTCACAGAAAAAAAACAAAACAAACAAAAAAAAAAAAAAGAATTTGTGGGACCTGAAGGAATTTTCTGAAGAACAGTGGGCAGTTTCACTGTTCAGGACTCATAAAGGGACTCATAAACAACTTTCACCAAACAAACCAAAAAAAACAAACAGCTGTAGATCATTCAGGTAACAACACAGTATTAGGAATCAAGCATATGTAAACTTTTGAACAGGGTCGTTTTTTTATAAATTCAACTATTTTCTCTTGTGGACTATATGTTAACATATTTTATGTGAAATATCTCAGGTCAGTACTAAATAAATAAATAATGTATTTTGTATGATCCCTCTTATTTTGATCAAATAATTAACATTTTGCAGATTCTGCAAGGTGTATGTAAACTTTTGACTTCAGCTGTATAAATGTCTTTACTGTCAGTTTAGATAAATTCAATAAAAGTATTCATTTCTTAATCTTACTTCATACAGATTTTAATGTTTCTAAAGCTATGCATACAACAATACTTTTACATTTTATTCATCCATAACTATACATGATCTTTTCATAGGTACATTTTCTCAATTCAGCTCAATTCAAGTGTTAAAGGGGTCATCGGATGCCCATTTTCCACAAGTTGATATGATTCCTTAGGGTCTTAATGAAAAGTCTATAATATACTTTGGTTAAAAATTCTCAATGGTAGTGTAAAACAACACCCTTTTTACCTTGTCAAAATGAGCTCTGCAAAAATCAACCCATTCTGAGTATGTAGATCGGGAGGCGCATTTACTTCACAAACAAACGTAATCCACTTCATCTTCAGCAGCTCAGATGAAGAGTAAATGACGACCACTATGTTCATTATTACATCCAGCAACACAACAACTCAATCACTCAGAGATATTCTTGTCTAACTTACGTCCCTGCTTCGGCATCGAAACAATGGAGGTCAGACTGTTACAGCTGATCTGAGGTAAGAGCTCATGTCAATCAACTATCGTGGGAACGGCCTTTGAGAATAGCTCGATTTGAAAAAGGGAATATTATTTTTACAGATTAATTAAAAACCACTGCATGGATTTTTATCATTATAGGGAAGATTTGTACATACACTGCCAACACACATTAATGTTCAAACAACATGTAAAAGTGAAGTTTGCATCCGATGGCCCCTTTAAAATGTTACTTACTGTATGAAATATTCACAATATAGCCAACCTATAATTCACCGGCTCATCTGAAAAATGCCTGGCAGAGATGAACATTTCAGTGAATTGGGAAAAGGCAAAAAAGTGAAGTACAAATTGAGCATAAATGGAAACAGATGTTGCAATTAACAGTGAAATTTTCTACTTGGCAGCAGATATCGGACCATTGATCTACATTAAGAGGGCAGTAACTTCATGTAAGTATGTGTGAGAAAGACCGCAAGAGAAACTCGTAGGTAAAGCAGGCATCGGTTCCACGCAGTCACACCATCATCTGTTTCACAAACACAATTTCTCCACAATTAAATTGAAATGATCTGCAGCATGTGCATTCCCCCCATCAAAAATGTGCAGTTGGGCAAATCTATTTACTGTCGTGACTAATGCAGTTAGTGATTAATGAGTGTGAAGACAAAGTGGGAAAAGGCGGGTGCTGAATGGATGAAAGAAATATGCAAGAATATGAAACCGAACTATAAAGCTCTTCCATAATTACTATGATGCATTTCCAAATTCCAAGGCAGCATTGCATCTTTGAAAAAGCGGGGAATACCAGAATGCAGTGCAGCAATACTCATCCCTGGGCCATCCGAGATGTAGATGAGTTCATGGGAAAAGATTTGAAGAAATCTAGCATTACATCACTTGCTCACCAGCGGATCCTTTGCAGTGAATGGGTGCCGTCAGAATGAGAGTCCAAACAGCTGATGAATTTATCACAATAATCCACAACTAATCCACACAACTCCAATTGATAAATTAACATCTTGTGTTAAGAAAATCTCTGTGTTTGTAACAAATTCATTATTAAGATGTTTTTAAGGATTACTTATGAATTATTGTGATGGGTTTATCAGCTGTTTGGACTTTCATTCTGACGGCACCCATTCACTGCAGAGGATCCATTAGTGAGCAAATAATGCAATGTACATTTTCAACCAATTTTCATTTTTGGGTGAACTATTTCTTTAAGAAGGCATTGCTTTAAGTTTTTGAACACAGCCGAACACTGACATCTAGGGCTTTACATCTTCAGTTCCAGAAGTTATGACATGACAATGAATCAGTAGTTAAAAAATCCTTGAAACATTTTTATTTTCTAAGGCCATTTGATTCTTCAGATAGGCATGTCTCATTGCTCTTCCTTGAGATGGGTAATATCAGACGCCCATGCCATCCTAGGTGACGAGTCATTTTTTGATATGTGGTTTCTTGGAGGTCAATGACAGGCTTTTGTGTTTTTACATCAAACATTGTGTCATGACCACAGAATGGCATGACTTCTGTACTGAGAGATTAATAGCCTTTAGAGAGAGAGCTATTGAGCCCGTTCACCTCAGCCATGACACGACCATGGCATGAGAGTCCTTCCCCATAATCATTTCCTTTTTCTCTTTTACAAAGCAGACATCACGGCAATCAGGAAACTCATTTTCTGCAGATTGGATGTGACATTTGACACGGGTATGACAAATCTAATAAATACGCTCTTTATGCATGTGACGATTTCACTTGTGCATTCAGAGAGCGTCGGCGAGGTCAGTCAGAAGAGGATGGAGAAGAAATTGATTGTGAAATGTTTCTGGAGACTTCAATTTTTAATGCTTCTTATATGTTATTTTATATTTTTATCGAGCACTGTTATGTGACTGACTGTGTTCAATATATTGCAGTTCATCTTCCTGCAGTTCCAGCTACTTGTGGTTCATAGACAATTTGACTCAAACTCATGAACTAAAGAAAGCCGATACTTACATTTTTGAATTCTCTAATTTATTATGAATACTTTAAAATCAATTTATGGATTGAAAATATTTCATATTTTATGAACACAGAGTATTCCATTTGTGACATGCAGTTTATCACCAAAACACACACACACACACACACAATTTAAGTTTTATGGACTGAATTTAAAAAGAAAGTCTCAGCTGCACTTTATTATTATTAACATTATTATAAAATATTAAAAATAAAATAAATAAATGAAAAAATTCAGACATTTTTGATAGGATTCTAAGATTTATATTAAATATTTAAATACATCAGTAAAAGATTAAGAAAAAATATATATATATTTTTTAATAGATATAGTCAAAATTCTGAAAATATAGTCAAGTGTTATGTGACATTATGTTTACTTTTTTATGAATTGTAAAATTATTATTATTAGCTACACATGTAGCACATATGGAAGCCCATTTCCACCACGTAATTTAAAAAAAGGTAAATGCAATTTTTTTTATAATTTCTCGCAATTGACTTTATTTCTCAGAATTGCATGATACAAACTCGCAGTTCTGACTTTTTTTCTCAGAATTGTGAGATATAAACTTGCAATTGTGAGTTATAAAGTCAGAATTGTAAGATATGAACTCAGTTTTTTTTTTCAGAATCAGATTTATATTTTGCAATTGTGACTTTTTTCCTCAGAATTGCATGTTTATTTCACAGTTCTAACTTTATAACGTAATTGCAAGCTTCTCATAATTTTGAGAAAAAGTTAGAATTGCAAGAAAGTCAGAATTGCTAGATATAAACTTTCAATTGCAAGATAAAAGTCAGAATTGCGAAATTCAAACTTGCAATTGTAAGAAAAAAGTCAGAGTTGCTGACCTTATAACTTACAATAGTGAGTTTATATCTCGCAATTCTGAGGAAAAAAAAAGTCAGAATTGTAGGATTAAAAGTCACAATTTCCTTTTTTTAATTTTTTTATTCAGTGGCAGAAACAGGCTTCCATAGGAAACAGGCTTTATTTTCTCAGAATTGCATTATACAAACTTGCAGTTCTGATTTTTTTCTCAGAATTGTGAGATATAAACTCGCAATTCTAAGAAATGAAGTCAGAATTCTCCGAACTGTGAGATATAATCTCACAATTGTGACTTTTTTGAGTTTATATCACAATTCTGACTTTATAATATGCAATTGCGAGCTTATATCTCACAATTCTGAGAAAAAGTCAGAATTGCAAGAAATAAAGTCAGAATTGCGAGACATAAACTTGCAATTGCAAGATAAAAAGTCATAATTACAAGATTCAAACTCGCAATGCGAGTTATAAAATCATAATATCTGAGAAGAAGTCAGAATTGCAAGAAAGAAAGTGAGAATTGCGAGATTCAAACTCGCAATTGTGAGAAAAAAGTCAGAATTGCAAAAGTCAGAGTTGCTGACTTCATTACTCACAATAGCGAGTTTATGTCTCACAATTCAGAGAAAAAAAAAGTCAGAATTGAGACATAAAAAGTCACAACAAGCTCTCTTTCATTTTTTATTCAGTGGCGGAAACAGGCTTTCATACACTACAAAATTATTTTTTTCAATATTCTGACTTTTTTCTTGCAAATGCGAGTTTACATCAAACTCGCAGTTCTGACTTTTTTCTCAGAATTGTGAGATTTAAACATGCAATTCTGAGAAACTGCAGAATTGCGTGATATATTCATGCAATGGTGAGTTATGAAGTAAGATATAAACTCACAATTCTTTTTTTCTCAGAATTAGGTGATATAAACTCGCAATTGCGAGTTATAAAGTCATA
Source organism: Labeo rohita (assembly GCF_022985175.1). NCBI lineage: Eukaryota > Metazoa > Chordata > Actinopteri > Cypriniformes > Cyprinidae > Labeo > Labeo rohita. The sequence continues at coordinate 6,350,328 of NC_066880.1, read as the reverse complement.
ATTGCCAGACATAAACTTTCTGAGAAATAAAGTCATAATTGCGTGATATAATCTCACAACTTTGATTTTTTCTTCAGAATTGCACGTTTATATCTCACAATTGTGACTTTTTTTTCTCAGAATTGTGAGTTTACATCTCACAATTCTTACTTTATAATATGCATTTGCGAGGTTAGATCTCACATTTCTGAGAAAAAGCCAGAATTGTGAGAAATAAAGTCAGAATTGAGAGACATAAACTTGTAATTGCAAGATAAAACTCATCATTACAAGATTCAAACTCGCAATTGCGAGTTATAAAGTCATAATTGCCAGACATAAACTCGCAGTTCTAAGAAATAAAGTCAGAACTGCGAGATATAATCGCGCAATTGTGACTTTTTTCTCAGCATTGTGAGTTTATATCACAATAAACAACAACTGCAATAAAAAAGTGAGAATTGGGAGATTCAAACTCACAACTGTGAGAAAAAAGTCAGAATTGCATAAGTCAGAGTTGCTGACTTAATAACACAAATTCAGAATTGTGAGATAAAAAGTTCAGTGGTAGAAACGGGCTCCCATAGGTATCCACCTTAAAATTGTGAAATGTTAAATTTTACTTAATTCTGGTTAGAAAATACGCTTCTTGTCAAAGAGTGTTGGCCGTGATTGTTCTACAGTTGGTACTCAAGAGGTTAATCTTGGTTGTGAAATACTTAAGACAAACGAGCTTCTCTCTACCGCTTAGCTTTGCCTAAGGCCAAAATCTCTGTTCTTCTCATTTCTTTTTTTGGGTTGCTTTCATTTCACTTTCACAGTTTGCCGCCACGGAGTCAGTCAGATTTCAAACTGCAGGGTGTGGAACAGCCCATGGGTTAAGCATGTGTAATATAGAAAATTATTTACACTTGCAATCATAGAGTTACAGTGTATGAACAAATATAGACTGCAATGTTAAAGCAAGTCTATTAAGTCTGCGGTTGTTTCACACCGAGCATGTTCACTGTAGGTATATTACCAGCAGTCTTCAGAGAGATCTCGCTGTTATCAAGCCCTTTTCTCATTAAGAAAGTGATGAAAGCATAATGGCTGCTCCGTGCACACACTCCAGAGCGTGAAGAGAGGTGAGGAATATCAGATTGGGAATGTGAGCTGCATTGTGGCCTTTCTCTGGCTCGTTCATATACATGGCTCCCATTCCACCTGTTATATCTCTGTTTCCTTTTTCCCTAAACAGGACAGAAGCCATTATGTTGACACTCTAAATGGAGGTTTAATGATTGTGTGATCCCACATCGCTGTGTTTTGAAATGAGCAGCCATACGGAGTGACGCTCTTTAGTACCGACCCATTGCACCACGGTGTCTTTGAGTCTATGAAAAGTACAACACATTCAAAGACCCACGGGAGCACTTATAAGGGAAGGGAATATGAAAAATGGAATAAATGCAACAAATTCTCACTCAAAATGCATTCAAATCAATTTTTTAATTCTTTTGTGCTCACAGTTCTGTATTTGAATAAAGACTAAAACCTTAGAATGTCAGTGAGTTTACAACAGTGCTGTATTGTTAGCTAAAACTATTAAAAATTGCAATAATTTTCTGAAATTAAAATAAAGTTACATAGATTAAAATATAAGTATATAAAAATAAACCTGAAATTAAATTTAGATGCACTGCATTGGCAACTAAAATACCAAAATACTAAGTACTAAATTTGCAATAAATAAATGAAAATCCTCAAGATGAAATGCATTGCTAAATCAATAAATAAATAAATAATCCTCAAGATTAAATGCATTGCCAGGTAAGTAAATTAATTAATTAATTAATTAAAAAAAAAAAAAAAAAAATAAATTTAAACAAAGGTACATGTAGATGCTAAATAAATTTAGAACTAAATAAAATGCCAAAATACTAAGCACTAAAATTGCAAAATAAATAAATAAATAAAATAACATAAATATATATAAATATATAAATAATAAATAATAAAAATGCTCAACATTAAATGCATTGCAAAATTAATTAATAAATAATTAAGTCATCTATTTATTTATTTAAACCTAATGTTAAATTTAGATGCATTGCATTGGCAACTAAAATACCAAAATACTAAGTACTAAAATTGCAATAAATAAATAAATAAATGAAAATCCTCAAAATGAAATGCACTGCTAAATCAATAAATAAATAAATAAGCCTCAAGATTAAATGCATTGCCAGGTAAGTAAATAAATAAATTAATTAATTAAAAAAAAAAAATAAAAAAAAAAAAATTTAAACAAAGGTACATGTAGATGCTAAATAAATTTAGAACTAAATAAAATGCCAAAATACTAAGCACTAAAATTGCAAAATAAATAAATAAATAAAATAACATAAATATATATAAATATATAAATAATAAATAATAAAAATGCTCAACATTAAATGCATTGCAAAATTAATTAATAAATAATTAAGTCATCTATTTATTTATTTAAACCTAATGTTAAATTTAGATGCATTGCATTGGCAACTAACTAAAATACCAAAATACTAAGTACTAAAATTGAAAATAAATAAATAAATAATCCTCAAGATTAAATGCATTGCTAAGTTAATTAATTAATTAATTAATTAATTAATTAATTTAAACCAAAAGTTAAATTTATATGCATTGCATTGGCAACTAAAATACCAAAATACTAAGTACTAAAAATGCAAAATAAATAATAAATAAATAAATATATTAATTAATTAATTAATTAATTATAATAATAAAAAATCCTCAAGATTAAATGTATTGCTAAGAAAATAAATAAATGCAAAATAAATAATAAATATAGATAGAATAGATAGATAATTAATTAATTAATTAATTGGAATCCAAAAGCGGATGTTTATAAGCAAACATACACAAAAATCCTCCCAGCAGCAAGATTAAATGGGTATACCGAGCAGACAGTCCAATAAAGCTACCGTAACAACAGGGGTAAAATAAAAAAGGCAGATAAATCAAACCTTGAAATCAGTCCAAACAGGCAAACAATCCAATGCTAAATACAATAATCCAGAGACAAAACAACAGGTAATCAAACAGATAGAAAAGATAAGGCAGATAGATCGCAACATGCAAGCACATGGTGAGATACTGCCAAACAGGAAGTGACAGTAGAAGCAGCAGACTGGGGTGAGGGCTCCCTCTGCTGGTACAGATAGATAGATAGATAGATAGATAGATAGATAGATAGATAAATGGAAATGACAAGCACATAAAAAAGCACATAAGAAAATCACTAAATTAAATTTAAAATTAAAATGACATCCAAATGAAAACTTAAAATATAAAAACAAATGCTAATGAAAAATGTTAATAAATAACATTATATTAATTTATATATTTATAATATTAATTTATATTTACATAATTTATCTATAAATTATGATATATATGTGTATAAACTGTTTATGTAATAAAATATGTTTTCGTTGTTTGTGTTGTCCCTTATCAGTGCAAAATTATCACATATTATAATATGTTGTCCAAAACCCCACTTTTCTGGGGCGTTTCCAAACTTTTGAAGGGCAATGTATATATAATTAATACTAAAACAGCACTGATTGGACTAAAAGTGAAGACATTTGTATTCTCTGTTCCAAGTTTCTCTGTATTATGTATCAAGCATGTTGATAAACAAACAGTTGGCGGTAGCCATTAACTTCCTTTTGTGTTTAACAAGCTGAAAGAAATTCATACAGGTTTGAAACAACTTGAGGGTGAGTAAATAATGACAGAATTTTCATTTCTGGGTGAACTATTCCCTTTAAAGTGTGCCAATTAAAAAAGTGTTAGATTTGATACGTTACAGGTATTTGTATGAATTTAATTTAAAAGATGTGTCTAAACTGTGTGCTAGAACATGAAAATAACCTGCGAAATGAATGAGATCACACTGTTTTATCCTCTTTAAAAGTCAACCAGAAAGTAAAGCATATAATATTTGAAGAGGACAGAAAAGTCAATATGATCTCAGTGATTTATGAAGGAACTGTCCGAGACTCTCAAAGGTCAGTTGGAGGGCCAGGCCTACATTTCGAGTCACTTTTTACACTTGAAACATGCAAAAACCACCCGCTCTCATATGCAAGTAGTGAGGTCTACAATACTGAGTTAAACATCAGTGAGTCACAGCTCCAGTAATGCTCCAAGACGCGTCGTGAATCCCCACCAAAACCCTGCGGATGATTTGAGAAATGGCTCCCTCTTGCTTCTCTCTCTGAATCCACGAAAGAGTTTATCACACATTAGTCAGCCTCGCTCTTGCGTAGACACTGATATTTGCCTTGAAAAAGCCATGCTGTGGTAATCCCTCTCTGTGTATGTAGCTGGGTAATGATCATACAGAGCCTGCTAATCTGGATTTAGAGTTTGAAACACTGCCACTTGCGGCGAGTCCAATCCGCGGCTGTTATTTTTCACCCAAAGCTCCTCAGAAGATATTCACCTGGCAAAGAGGGGGACAAGACAACTAAAGGGATGCCAGCAGAGAATGTCTGGCAGATCAGACTTTCCTGGATTGAGACGGATGTCAGGATTTAGTGAAACCTGCTCGAGGAATTATACTGTTTATCCCAACAGGTAGACCGATGGTTTTGAGGGATACGTATGAGTTGCATTTGTTATAACTACGCAATTTGCACCTTCTAAATGTGAAGTATTGGTGAAACCTGGAGTCAGTTTGTTTTCATTCTATCACAGGAAGACAGCACAATTATAACAATGAATGTCTTCGCAAACAATCACAAGCAAGCAGATTAATGACACTCTGCATATGCTTAATTAAAATGGAATCATTTTACTTGAGAGAAACAGTATTTCTTTTCTGTTATCAAAAGTAATGATGCTTTTAAATTGCTATATGCCAAAAATACTAGAAGTATGTAAACAGATCAACAAGCAGTCCCATTTTTATATAGTTGAAGGGTAAGTTTGTCGATTTTCAATCAGCTTTGTATTGTTAAAGGAATAGTTCATCCAAAAATGAAAATTACCCTATGATTTATTCACTCAAGACATCCTAGATGTAAATTACTTTTTTCTTTCAGATAAATACAATCAGAGTTATATTGAAAAATGTCCTGGCTCTTCCAAGATTTATAATAGCAGTGAATGGCTTTTGAGATTTTGAAGTCCAACAAAGTGCATCCATCCATCATAAAAAGTATTGGGGGGTTAATAAAGGCCTCCTGAAGTGAATCAAAGCATTTGTGTAAGAAAAGTATTCCTATTTAAAACTTTCTAAACTGTAATCTCTAGCTTTTGCTAATTGCCGTATGTACATAAATGAGAGAATGGCATTCCAGCACATGACATAGCGTAAGCTCTGGTACATTTTATAAAGTTGTAAATATGGATATTTTTCTTAAACAAATGCACCTATTCACTTCAGAAGGCCTTTATTAACCCCCTTGAGCCATGTGGAGCACTTTTTATTATGTATGGATGCAGTTCTTGGGTTTCAAAGTCCCAACAGCCATTTACTGCCATTATAAAGCTTGAAAGAGCCAGGACATTTTTAATATAACTCTGACTACATTCGTCTGAAAGAAGAAAGTCATATACATTTATGATGGCTTGAGGGTGCGAAAATCATGGGGTAATTTTTATTTTTGGGTGAACTATTCCTGTAATGGACCTGCGACCTGTGTGACCAATGTAAGATCCATACATCACAGCATGACCTCGTAGCTTAAGTAAAAGAATGTGCATTTTACTGTTTTTTGTTTGTTTATTTGTTTACATTTTGGATTTATTACTATTTGTTATGTGTTTCATTTAGGTTTTTAAAGGGGTCATCAGTTGCAAAACTCACTTTTACATGTTGTTTGAACATAAATGTGTGTACACAACCACCCTATAATGATTCAAATCTACCCAGTGGTACCTTTATAAGTAATATCTCCATTTTTCAAATCAAGCCATTCTCAGTGTCTTGTCAGTGTGATGTCACACGATAGTTGACTGATACTGCCGTCTTACCTTAGACCCGTCCTGAGTGAGCTGGGTGACCTGTAAACAGTCCAACCACCATTGTGTCAACTCCAGTGCAGGGTAAGACAAGAATGTCTTCGAATGAGTGATTAAAATGTTCTGTTGTTGGATGTAATAATGAACATTACATGAGCAGTCGTCATTTACTCCTGACATCTGAGCTGCTGAAGACACCGAAGATTAATGTTATTTTTGGTTTTGACATAAATGCATCATTTGTGATCCAGCTTCACCTACAGCAGAAGTGAGTATAATGTTTTTTTATGCATCTTTGCAAATCGCCTTTTTTAATAATGTGCTAAATGCGGCTGAAGTAAACAGTGCTGCTTGTCACCCCACAGTAGAGATGGGCAGGGCGAGCAGAGCTCATTAGCATTTAAAGGTAAATGCAACAAAACGGCTCGCTCTGAAAAGGGCTGATTTTGACAAGGTAAACGGGTGTTTTTTGAAGAAAAAAACAGAAGTGCATTTTTTGTATTCCCGCCCACGGACAGTGTGAACACCAGACAGTCAGTGACTCAGAAGACTCAAAAAATCAAAAGTGTGTTAGGGTATTCAAGTTTTGCCAAAAGGGAGCGCCACAGCCCCTGTTCTCTGTTTTCTCTAGTCATGTGGCACCAATTTCATTTCTTTACACATTTCAACTCCATACACAGCCAAGTTTTATTAAAAGCCCATCTTGCCAACAGGGAATTACCTCTTTAACATGTGGTCTTGCATCATTTTGGTAACGATTGCATTGGTAACAAAACCTCAAGGGGGTGATAGAGTTACATTCAGATGTCCTTACCTTTATTCAGGTAGGTTTTTATAAACAGATTAACTTGACTGAGTAAGACTGTTCCATTGTATGAGTTCGGACAATGCAAAGTATGGTTGTGTTGTGAAAATAATTGCAATTTGATACATTTCAGAATGCAGCGATGCACAAAATCGAGCTCACATAAGCCTTGGATCTTAAATTGTTAATGGTATGTTACGAAATTGAAATTGTTTGACTGAAATGAAAGATATGTAGACATTTTATTCACAACAACAATTTGTTCCCATCACCGAATGTGATCCGTTGACTGGCGCTGATATAACAGCAGTGAGACTTTTTAATGTATCACAACTATTGTCTGTGTTTGAGCGTTCCAGTGAGTTAAGGATTTCAATGACTCTGTCTGAAGGTTGCATTGACAAGAGACCATCTTCATGAGTGAGTTATTTGAAACGCTTACTCTGCCAAAAACACTGCGTAATTCAGTGTGGCCTTTTTGTATGTAATTCATTACTCATTTAATATATAAATACTTCACTGGTAGTCCTACTTTTACTTTTGGCACATATAAATGTTTCTAATACCAAAATATAACAGTTAGATTTGTAGAAGTCTGTGAGTTATGAAGCACAATGTAAAATAGCTTTACAATTGCTTCACCAATCTCCTAGTTTTTCAAATCACTGTCAATGAGGGGCCTGAAAAGTTTTATTATCTGCCAGAAAGGATATGTGTCACAAATAAATAACCTCCCCTGACTAAATCACTTATTGTAACGTCCCTATAGTTCTGAAATCGAGTTTGCAATAACTTACACAAGCTCAGATCTGCAGTGCAAACTTCCAGCCTTCCCTCTAAACTTTCTCATCCATTTAATTCCGTTCAGACAGGTCAGAAAAACCTGGCAAACTGACACTTACAGGTGAGCTGGTTTGATTGCAATCACTGTACAGTGGAATGAGGAAGTTTGAAGCCTCTAGGATACAGAAGCAGGGATCTCGGGGAATTAAATCAAAGTGAGAAATGAGGAAGGAAATTGAATTAGATACTTCAATTAATTTTCCATTTCTGAACTCTGTATCCTCTTACATTTAATGGAGTGATGGACAGATGGAAGAGAAGTGCACTTTCATTTGTTTCTGCTCTCCTCTTCATTCTCAATTATCTAGTATTAATGATAGAGCCGATAAAGATGTATTTAAAAATCTTTAATTAAACTAATGTGGAATGAGATGTAGCTCGTATGCGTGTAATGAGGCCTGGAATCAAATGCAGAAATATGAAATTAACAGTAAAAACTTCCCCTCATTTTACTGTAATTAGAAATGACAAAAATCTCATTATGGTATAACCAACGCTGGCAGTGGCGAGTGAAGTTCTGTAAGTGTTATTTAATCAATCTATTAGATTTGCACACACTTGCAATCACATTTCAACCAATAAAACAGGCAAAATTATATAACTTAAGCTGACTTCAGATCTAAACTTTGCAAGGTTGTCGTATTTTAAAGATGAGTTTTACCAAGAATGTGTAACCAGCTGATGCAGTGAATGTCGAGAAAATGTCAAGGTTTAGATTTGCTTCATTAAAGAGATGAAGATGTTTTTGAGATTTATAATAAAAACCAATAATAAAAAAAATTCTTAATATGTTCTGAGAAGGCTTTTATCACTTGCTTTACCTTTTTTTGAACAAATCTTCTCAGTCTGTACAGTGCACTTGCGCATAAGAGTATAAAGTCATTTCATTCACTTCTACGTAATACATAATCACTTTCTGTTAGATTATTTGCACATCTGTTCTTAAAAGAATAGTCAGGAAGTTACATATCAGCAAACTCTTAGAGAATCTTGCCATTTTCAAATTTTCACACAGACAGTCTAAACCAACTCCAGAACTGATATGCTGCTCTTAATAAAAGAAAGACATTTTTCATTATTTTTCCAACACGTTTCAATATTCTGAGAGAAACAGCGATAAAAATAAAATCAGACACAGGAATAATCAATTGCAGAGGATTCGCCTGTTTTAAGAAAGACGGAATATTTCTGCTAGGCGCATTCTCAGAAGGGCAATCCTGCATAATATCTTCATCTAATAACTGCCATTTCTTTAATGCGTGCTCTTCCCTACTAGGCTTCTCAAAAAGGGTTTGAATAACTACCTTTCGAATTACCTGAGAGAGTCGTTTCAGTAATGGCTTTTTAATCACCTTGAAAATCACTATTCCATCACAAAACTTTCTCACATGCTGTTGAAAAAAGTTTCCTTTGGATTTAATGGTCTTGGCAAAGTGTCTGCCTCGTCTTTTCCTCTCAATCCCTCACTTACAGTCGTTTCCTCCCTCTACCGCCATCAATCTTCAATTTTACTCACAGACCAATCTTTTCCATTTTTGACAAATTATACTGCAACCTCATTAAAGACAAAAGTAATGAAGAGCAGGGTATGGATTTAGTCAAACCGGAGTGTGTGTTTTTGTTTGTGTCCATCTAACACACAATGCAAATTGAGTTAAATCCATAAATAGATGTTATTAGTCTCAAGGATCACTAAACTTGGTGATGTGGATCCTCAGCTATGAGAAACTAATAGCCAGTGCTTTTCGCTTCACGGATCTCTCTTCTCAATTTCTTTTGTTGATAAACACTCACAATGCACAAGCGCTTTAAACAGCCCACAGATAAAGAAATAAAGAGAAGAATACCACCACTTTAGCTCACTTCCTTTTTGACATTTGTGAGGATTAGCTTTTTTAAAGCAGAGCTCCTGAAATTTTTGTAGATCTGAGGCTCATTTTCAATGCTCATTTGCAGTCTTTCGACTCATCAGCAGTTTTATCATGTTATGTTAAATTCGGTTCAAATATGCCCTCAACATCTTGCAACTATACATATTTAACAACACAAACTCTACTAGATTAGAAAAATGCGACTGCAACTGTGGAATGTAAATGGCTTGTTTACTCTGTGTATCTGCATGGCTAAGCACCATTAACCCTGTTCCTGCTTTGCTTAGCATCTTAAAAACGATCGTAGCGATTCCTTTTTTAAATAAAATTCTGAAACTGAATAATTTCATGACATTTGTTTTCATTAAAGGAATAGTTTACCCAAAATACAAGCCCATCAAAGTTTCTTAGTTGGTATTACATTACTTGTTCACCAATGGATATTCTGCAGTGAATGGGTGCCGTCAGAATGAGCATTGAAACAGCTGATTGAAACAGAGTCATTCACACACCTCCAGTCCATCAGTTAACAGTGAAGTCAAAAGTAGGGTTACCAGACATCCCTGGTTTTTGCTGTCCTGTCCCCGACTGGAGCTGTCCCCGGAAATGTCCCCATTTTACAGCACGTTCAAAACAACCCACAAATAGACAGCGACAGCGTGACATGGCAGAATCACTGAAATATCACAGCCATTCAGAAGCGCAGAAGTGCATTGCACTTCCAATGAAATGGACAAGTTTATAATCTAACTCATAAATATCAGACATTTTTAACATTATTAAAACTACATACTGAGTGACTGAAACCATCTTTGTCATGGAAAACAGCTGTTGGTTCATATTGAGCTATAACTGCTTAAATTTATTTTCAAGATCTGAGGTAAATTATCTGTTGTTGCTTTCAGTATGGCTATAAATGTCACTCAAATTAGACACTTTTAATACTGAATAAAGCACATAATCAGTACCTGAGATTATAATTGTCATAGTTTGTATGTTGTTGTTCCAGCCGCGACATCACAGAAATAGAAACCGTTTCAAAACCATAAATTTCGTGTGAGGACACTGTGTTACACTCGTACATTTGCAGAAAGCATATACTTTGTGGTCAAAATAAGCCTACAACACAAAAAATGCAAAATAATAACCCCGATTAGGGATAGAAAAGATCCATTTCCAAAGATAAACTTAAATTTTGAAAAATTATTGTACTCACAGTTGTGAGCATATTTGTTATATACAGTTTTATTTATCATATGTTCTCATATTTATTGTTTTATTTTTAATGTGTTTTCTAAATCCATAATTTTGTTATAATACTACTGTTTTGATATGTTTGCTATTTGCAATTGTTACTATTTACTATTGTATTCAAAAACTAGGTTAAGTTCGAACCCCAAACATTGCTGTAATTCTCAATTGTGATATTAATATATAGAATCCACAACAATTAAAAAAGAAAAATGTCCCCGGTTTTCATTTCAGAAATCTGGTCACCTTAGTGAAAAGCTGCATGCTTGTAAGGAACAAATCCTTTTTTCAATGAAAATTTTTACCTGGTAGACCTAGTAATGAGGCTTGAGCCATTGATAGCAGACTAATGCAGTTAATAATTAAGTTTAGACTGACAGACAGACAAGCAGACAGACGGAGAGAGAGAGAGAGAGAGAGAGAGAGAATTACCTCTGTGTCTGTGCATCTCCCAAAAGTGTTCGTCAGCAGTGTCTCTACTAATAGTGAAAATTTAAATTCATTTTCTTCAGGAATAGCGCCGTTGTTCCCTCGCTTGTGAGAAGTCATGTAGTTTTTAAGTTGTTAAACTGTTGCTGATCAAATCGTCAGACCAGCGTTAACGTATGCTAACGTATGTGCAAACTGTATGTGTGTGCGTCTGTAAGGGATAGAGAGTGGGAGAAATAGAGTATGTGCTTTCTGTACATAAGAAAAAGTAATTCTGTGGCAGAAACATGTAAATAATCTGTCGTTTGTATCCTATTAACTGTATTTATTTGTCTGGCCAATGTCGTTGTGGGTTTTGGTTATTTTGCAGTTTTAGGCTGTAAGGACCTTTGAAATAACTGAAATCATGTGGCGAAGTGATATAAACATGTAATGCGGTCAAGAGCTGCCCGGAACTACATTCGTCATTCAACGGCCCTGTTTATAACTGTTTGAACTGTTTGTTTTTTTTTTACTTATAAACTGATAAATACATTTTCTCTCTTGATTCAGATGAGAAGACTTTTTTTTACTGGAGAAAGCAATATCATGGATAGGGGTTGTGTATTTTAGACAAATACAATGGTTTAAGGTTAAAAATTAGGGATTTGTTTCTTACAAACATACATCTTTTCATAAGATGTTAACTGATCGGTTGGAGTCTTACTTGTGGATTGTTGTGATGTTTTTATCAGCTAACAAGTGATCTAATTCCCATGAGGAAACTTGGATGGGTAACGTTATAAAGTTTGCTCGTTACTGACAATATTTCATCTGATGTTGAGCTCAATACCTGAAGTAAACTGAATTTTAGAGTCTAAACAGCACTACAAATTTTGCATACACTTTTTTCCTTATAAAAGAGTTCACGTACTTGATGATGATAGGAAAGGAATTTTGTCTCTCACTTTCCTTGAAGCTGCCCAAATCATTGTTGTCAGGACAACCTTTGAAGAATTCTTGAAGAAATTGATGCCGCCTCAGGCTCCAGCCCTCAGAAGTTTGTAAAGGTGAGTTGAGGTTTTGGACATTAGTATGTCTAGTGAAATGCTCGTTGATGATATACAACACTATTTCAATAAAACAAATTAATACTTTTATTCAGCAGTAAGACATTTGTGTTTACTTTTTTGAATGGAAGTGTAAATAGTAAATGCATACCACAAGCCGATTAGTCCGCTAACTTGTCACAACATATTAACCTTGTATGATACCGTGCCAAACATATTGCAATTCTGTTTTATGCCACGGAAATTGCACTATTCTATTTGAACAGTTCAAAGTAACTCAAATCAAGGAATTCTCATTGGAATACTTATAGAGTTGGCTATTCTAACAACTTTTCAAACCCAAGGTCATTGCTTCAGGTTGTCTTATGTAGTGCAATTCACCAAGCACTAGAAGTCAGAGACTGTCGGGCTGAAGCTGGTAAATAACATTCTTAAAGACCATAAATATTTAATATGTTGTGCAGCAGAGTAAAACAGGGTAAAGGTTCAGCTGGGTTTGGAGATGATGTGGAGACGGAGCTCTGACTGGCTCAAAGGAACAGCAGGCAACAGCAGAATGCAGAATTACCCCATGTGTGATATGGAACACTATATCAGAATGTCAGCGTCCACCATATCATAAGGCTGTTTTCATTACTGCAGTCCTGTCCTTCTGAGCTAAATGATATGCTTTCCAGTCTCCAGTCAAAAGTAATAAATTGTAGATACGGTGTTTTATTTTGTGTACGAGGAGACATTAAAAGCAAATGCGTGTCCTGACTTTTTAGGGGAGATGCCACATTTTATTGACAGAGATTAGTAGGGTGGACACTATTCAGGCAGACAGAGGTGTAATGGAATCGGGACACGACACGGGTTGCATTCAGATCTGCGTCTAACGCTTGAGCACCAAGGTTCAGTTTGGAATTGTGCGCTTACCACTAAGCCACAGCTTAAAATGAAAAATGTCTCTTTTTATTGTCTTAAACAGAAAGTAAAAATGCATGTTTGGATCAAATTAATTTTGTATTTACCAATAATCATCAGCGGAAATATCTGCACAATGGCTCCAAAAAAAAGTTACTTTTAAAATAAAAAAATATATATATTTGTTATTGTATATTTATTTGCAAAATATTTGATAATAAATTTTATATAATATAAACATTTTTTTTTGCTTTTAGGGCACATGATAATAATAAAGTTTAATTTGCACAACTGACATTATTTTTAATTAAAAATATTTTATTATAAAAATAATAATATAATATTTTAACATTTTAATGCACATATTAGTAATTTTTAAACTTAACAGTAATTTTAACGCAAATTATTTTAAAAAACATTTTATATAATGATAAAAAAAAACATTAATATGTGTAACATTTTAGTGCACATAATAACAAAAACGACTGAACTGGCACACTTGAGAGTAATTTTAAAGCAAAATATTATATATTTTTTATTTTTTATAATAAAAATAATAATATAAAATTTTAATATTTAAAAGACTTAATTTTAATGCAAAATATTTTTAAATAAATTATATATAATAAAAAATTATATTTAAATTTTTAGAGCACATAATAATAAAATTTCTATAATAAAAAAAATAATATTTTAACATTTTAAGGCACATATTATAAATGACTGAGCTGGCACACTTGACAGTAATTTTGTATAATAATAAAAATAATTTATTAATTTATAAAATATGTTAACATTTTAGAGAACATAAGAATAAAAATAACTGACAGCATATTTGATAAAAATTAAAAACATTAATATTATATTTTAACATTATAGCACATAATAATGACATTAACTCAACTCGCACTTCACAGCAAATTTTATAAAAAATATTTTTATATTTTAAAAAAATTATTTTAACATTTTAGGGCATTTAATAATAAAATTCACTGAACTGGCACACTTGACAGTAATAAAAACATTAATATCATATTTTAAAAATAATAAGAATTTCTAATATTTTAGGTCACATAATTACAAATAAAAAGAAATGACTGAACTGTCCATTTTTCTAAATATGTTAATTAATGTATTAGGCTCTGTTAAAGTGTTAAAATGTGATAATTATGTGATAATTCTTATTTGAATATCCTGGTCTTCAAAAAAAAAAGTTATTCTGAGCCCTGTTATAAAGCAATACATTACCCAATTAGAGCAAACTAAAGAATGCCCAAGAGATGCATGTTACAAGGAGTAATGATCCACTATATGCTACAACGTGAATGACGGAAGATATGGATATATGTAAATATAAAAGTCCGATTAACCAAATGGAATCCTGCTGGCTCAGCTCCTCGGTTCAGGTAATAAGAAAAACACTTAGATGGGAGACAGTGATTCAGAGAGGCAGTCAGAGAAAATTCAGGTGCCTGATTCCATTATAGCTGCAGTTTCTCATCAGAGAACAATAACCCAGACGCTTTTCATCTTTAGAAGCTCTGATTCAGCCAAATGGATGATAAAGATGGTAAATGTGCCAAAGTCTATCATCAAATGTCTCGCTGTATGTCAGTCCGGTGTGTCAGGTGTACTAATACCGCGTAAATTCTAGAGCATGCTATATATTCAGCAACTCAGCCAGTCCTTTTTTACATTAAGTGGTGCAGGCAACAGAACGCTGCATTCCAGCCAAGAACGCTTACAGACAGCTGAAATAGTCCTGCTGTCGACCAGAACTGACAAAGTGGCTAGAAATGCTGGAAGCCTGGTTCTCAAAGGCTGACAGGCACATGGACGGCAGGAAAAGCCGCCAGGCGCCAGCGTAGATGGGCGGCGTTGGGTTGGCACAGGGCAGACAGCTAGTCACTTTGAGAAAAGGATGCCGACTTTCAGAAAATACTCATTTATGAAGAAGTCACGTAGGTGAAAGTAGGAACTAAAACTGAGTAAAAGTGGCTGTTTCAAGATGCTTTTTTCCTCAAGTGACCTGCTGCAGTATGCTTTACCTGCATATCTTTCAAGTCCTCGTGGTTAACATTAATACTGTAAAAACCAGACCCCAAATGGGCATGTAACATATTATTTAGGTATTTTTCTCCACAAGAATGCAAACTCCACCTGTGAACATCTTGAGATGTGAAGTCAAAAGCACCAGGGAAAAATGAAAACAGCCAATTTCAGGCTTTTAGGGACCTTAAAAAATAGCCACTGAAAATATAATGATATATGTGTCTTACAAAATATATTTGCTAGAAAATGCAAGGCTGTCGATGGAGAAAGATGCTTTAATAGTAACAAAATCTGGTAGCAAGGCACGACTTTCTGAAGTTAATCGCAAATTTTAATCATAAAAAATAAAATGTAAACTATCATTCTGAAGTTTGGGGTTGGGCTTTTTTTATTTATTTATTTTTTACATAATACAAGTTTCTTATGTTGTTCTTTCGAGGCTGCATTCATTTGATCAAAAATACAGTAAAATACTGTAAAATATTATAAATTAGCATGTTTTATTTTTTATTATTATTTTACGTTATTTTATTTTTTTATATTTTTATTTATTTTATTTTTATTTAATTTATTTATTTTGCGTATGTTTTAAAATGTATATTTATTTTACATTATTTTATTATTTTTCATTGTTTTTATTATTTATTTTATACATTCATTTATTTTATATTATTTTTCATTTATTTTATTTATTTATTTATTTTACAATGTCACATGGTCCTTCAGAAATCATTCTAATATGCTAATTTATTTGGTGCTCAAGAGCCACTTATTATTGTCAGTCCTGAAAACCGTTGTGCTGCTTAATATTTAATACATTTATGTAACATGTATGTTGTTTTAGGACTATTTGATGAATAGAAAGTTCAACGGATCAGCATTTATTCAGCAAAAATTATAATTTTTGTATCAATGTAATTGTCTTTACTGTCAATTTAACGCATCCTTGCTGAATAGAAATATTCATTTCTGTCATATGTTTCTATAACTTTCATACATATCCTGGTGAATAACTTTACTCTAAAATGCTGGGTTAAAAACAACTCAACTTGGGTTATTTGGCAACCCAGTGCTGGGTAAATATCAGACAGAACACATGCTGGGTTATTTTAACCCAGCTGGTTGGGTTAAATGTTTTTTATTTAAGTCAACTATTGTTTAAAAATTATTATATTGCTGGTTTAAAATGGACTGGAACTTATAAAAACACACACAGAATTACCAGAGGCAACAGCAATAATCAAAAGATGAACATTTATTATTAAGCAGAAACACATGGACAAAATACAGCATAGTTTACAGTATTACATACAGATAAACTCGTTTGACAAGACATAAAAAATGTAACATTCAAAAGTAGCATTTTAATTTTAGTGTATTCAACCGTTCTCTGTAATAGTTTTTTACCAGAATAGCGTTAATAATTCTCATGCCGTTGTGTCGTCGAAATCCTGGGTTACCTGCGAACTTCAGACTGCGGCGTCGCGTTTCACTCGTAGCCGAAACATGCCATGACTGACTCCAAAAACTGCCCATAAACAAATACTGACATTAGAGAACATATCTTAAGATTAAACTCAGTACAGTAACGAATAAAACCCATTTATTTTATGCAAGGCAATAGGCATTTCCATCCTGTGAAACAACGACGCTGGCTGACATCTCATCCTTATGTTGCGTTGCTAAAAATAATACAATTTACAGCACAGTAAAGACTTTATAAATAAAATAAAATGTATACAAACCTTTATTTCGCTGAAGAAGTGCAACTCAGCGGCGCTGAGAACCAGTGTCTCCTGTAGAGGACCCAAAAAGCCTCTGTCTGACCGACTGTAGCTCATCAGCTGGGTGGTTTCGTCAGAGACGGGCTCAATCTAGCGGTTGGGTAGAAACAAAATAACCCAGCGTTAAAAATGACCCAGCAGCTTAGTTACAGGAAAAACTACCCAGCACTTGGGTAAAAAATATATTAAAAATAACCCAATAAAATTACCCAACAAGTTCAACCCAGCATTTGGTTATTAAAAAATAACCCAGCACCTGGGTAAAAATTAGGGCTGTTCGATTCCGAAAATTTTGGAATCGAGTCAGAATCCGATTCCTGGTTCTCGAAATGATTGAATTTGATTTTAAGAACCGATTCCTCACTGTTGTTTTTGATTCTTGTTTTTTTTTTAGAGTGGAGGAACCTAATTTCGCCATGACTGTAGAATATAAAGGAAAGTAGCCTTATCATAATATGAAGCTTTATTTTTAAAAAACTTTGATACATTTCAGTATTTAAATTGTAATTTTGTCTGCATTGCACATGAAATTAGTCATAGCCCACAGTTCAGCTGAATGATGTGTACTTCAACGGTATCCTTGTGCAAAATTAACAAACTGTACACTGAAACAAAATAACCAGAACAACAACACTGATATATGAGCTCATTGTTTATCTGTTAATCAGATGCGCTCTCCCCTACTGATATGTGCTCTCTGCGTTTTCTTTCAGAATTAGCATTGGCTAATAGAAAGGTTGGAAATAGATAAAAAGATGGAAATAGGATCAAGACCCTAAATCGTGATCTATTCTGTTGTGCAGCGCTCAAAACTGTGGACAATATAAGGCCGTTCCACCGTAAAATAACTTCTGAATCGTTTTGAACTGGTTCATTAAAACGATCTATCCAAAAGAATCTTTTCGTAGAAACGAATCAGACTTCTAATCACTATTAGCGAGCAAGGCTGCATCCTCAAACTCAAACGAGCTCAGTACCGACTCTTTTCATTCAGTTTATTTTTGTGAATCGATGTTCAGCGACGTTTGATGACGGCAGAAGAGACATGCAGCCTTCATATGATGCAGCTTTTCGTTTAAGAGGCACCGATAGCTAAGCTTTGAACTGAAAACGGCTATGAATGGGGACTCTTGATTCCCAACGCCTCGGAATCGAGGAATCGATTCTTTTTGGAATCGGCTCCCAGACCTAAAAATATTAAAATAACCCAATAAAATGACCCAACGGGCTGAACCCAGCATTTTTTAGAGTGTTGGATCCATCAATGATTGCCATTTAATGTTCCTATGACATGGTGAAATGGCCCTTTCTGTTGCATTGCTAAAATGATGTCCTTCACCCTCTGAAGTCTGTATGATTGCTTTCAGATGACATCTTATAATCCTGGATGTAAGAATCAATACTAGCCAATCAATGCACATAATGCATATAAAGATGAGGAAGAATCCCTTGTCAAAAGCAGTGTATGAATTCACCCCAGCTGTGTGACTGTTTAAATATGTTCTCGCGGAAAGAAAAAGTGTCTGTGTGGGCCTAGACGCTCACGAGACCGCTTACGTTTGGTTCAATTCCATATTCAAGTGTAAAATCCTCAGTAGATCCTTTGCAAACCTAATTGAAAATTCCATTTCACGTTATTTCACCAGTGCTATTTCCACTCGGGGGCTCTTGTCTTATTCCAGTTCAAGACATATACATTACCATCCTGGTGTAGCCCTACAGCGCTACAGGTTTGAAATTAAGGATGAAATTAAGTTGAGCAAAACTAATGATGGTTGGATGAACCCTGCTTCTTATTCCCATTTATGGTTCCAGCAGAATCCAAACCATGATTGATGCCAGGCCAACACCGCATATTACTTCTGGCAATGCTTGTGTTTGTCTCACCTGAATGGCTGAGTGATGGACTGCGTATCATTAACGACGATGTACGTTAGTCAAAATGGAGCCTGAAGACTTGGCACGCATCTATTCTAATGGCTCAGAGACGGTATGTAAGGAAAGCTCTTTGCTGATGTGGTAGTCAATTGTAAAAAATGCCTAAGGATATTCCTTTTGTTGTTTTTATGAAATTATTCATTTTTTGCAAATTGAAAAATAAATAGCTAAAAATCATTGAAATTGAGTACCATGCTGGTAAGCAGTGTTTTCACCTTTTCTTTTTTATGTTTTCTGTTTCCATTTTCACTTTAAAGTTTCCATGATTTTGTAGTGTTTTTGTCATTTTTTAAATATTTAGTTGTTATATATAAATATATATATCCAAATATGTTTATATATTTTAGTTTTTAGATTTGTTTTTTAGTACTTCAGTTTAAAAAATAAACAAATAAATAAAACAAGTTAGTAAAACAAGTTATATAAATAAATAATATAAATATATTAATAAATATAAAATAAAAAATAATAAAATAATAAAATATATATATTTTATTATAAATAAAAAAATACATTTTTTTATGTCTAAAGAGTTTTATGTTTTAGTTTTGTTTATTTACTTTTAGTTGTTTTAGTACTTCAACTTAAATTAAAATTGAATTTTAATAAAATGAGAAATGTGCTAGCTAATATATATATACAACATTATTTTTGTTTTTCTATAGTTTTATTATTTATTTAATTAATTTATGTCTATTTCTTATTAAATTGTATTAAGTTTTAGTTTTTAGTTTTATTTATTTAGTTTTAGTCATTTTAGTACTTAAGTTTAAACTAAACGAAAATTAGAAATGTTGCCTTGGCAACTAGCTGAAATTAAGTAAAATATTAAAAATAAACTTTTAATAAATATTATTTCAATTAATGGTTATTTTTATGGTTATTTTAAGTATTTTTAAAAATATGTCTATAGTTTTTATTAGTTTTTATTAAGTTTTAGTTTTTAGTTTTAGCTATTTTGGTACTTAGGTTGAAACTAAACAAAAATGAGAAATATTACCTTGGCATCTAGTTGAAATAAAATAAGTTTTATTTTTAATATTTTATTAATTTAAATTAATGCTTATTTTTTTCATTAAGTATTTTTAATGTCTGTATATTATAAATTTTTAGTGTTTCATTTTAGTTATTTAGGTTCAGTTATTTTAGTAAATTTAAACTAAATGAAAATGAGAAATGTTATATTTTTTATTATTTTATAAATTTATTTTATTTTATTTCAGTTAATGTTTGTTTTGTTTCAAGTATTTATTTATTTATGTATTTATTTAATAATTTTTCTTTTTGTTAATAATAATAATAATAATAATAATGCTTGCAACATATCAAAAAAGTTTGTTTATTTGTTTGTTTGTTTGATTTGCTATTTTATTCATTAACATACTGGCTGGTTCATGCAAACAAGAATCAGAAGTCTGACCCTGAAGGTTTCACAAGATGAGAATTTTAAACAGGCTGCCTGAATTAATCTAACTTTTTTTTTTTTTTTTTTTTTAAGAAAATTTGTGTTTCTCCAAATCATGCTGCCAAGATGATCAGTTCTTGTTCCTATACTGTTCTGATCCCTCAGATCCCTTGTTGAATGATAGTTTATGAGATATTTCCTCAAGTTTTATCATCCAACACATGAAAACCATAAGTCTGATCCAAAGGGTCAAGGTTAGATCATTCAACCAGCAGCTGTGATCGAAATGAATGGGAATGCTAACAAATAGCTTTTTCCAGGTATTATATTATAGATCTCCTTGCGTACTAGCATATCAATCAAAAACGATCGGTTTTACAGTTTTATGTCTTTGGAATAGAGGAATGGAGGACTGAAGTCAATAGCATATGAAAAATATAGGCTCAGTAAGTGGTCATATACTGCCCTCTTTCCTCACCATCCCTCATGTTTCATCCAGCTCTCTTTGTTTTATAAGCATAATCTGCCATCTAGTGCCATTGCAGCAAAATGGCTGCAAAAAACGTGGAAACCTATGTGGAATAGCAAAATATACTATGATAGAAGTCTCCGTGCACTAATCTAGAAGAGATGGCTAGATTTGCACCTCATCATCAGTCTGAAATCTGCTTTTTTAGATTTTAAGTTTTAATGCACAACCCGCACCAAACCCATCTTCGTTAGCATCTGACTGAGGTCGGACAGGCTTTAATAAATTCCCTGAATGGAAGCAGCAAATACACAGAGCCAAATGAAGCTAATCAGCATTCTGCTCAGTGGAGGGAAGCGAGCTGTGGGATCTGCCCTATGCCTTCTACGTGGGCCGAAACGCATATGAGCCAATGGGACAGTAATTAGAGTGAGGAGGGCAGCGCTGGTGTTTACCTTTATTAATTAAGTGCAGAGAAGCTGCAGATGTCACTCAAGAATCCAGCAGATGAGATGAAATATGCTCAAGAGCCAGATGTGTGAATTATTGATGTGCATGTGCACGCGTGACAGATGTGCGTAACTCGTTTAAACTAAAAAACCTAACTAACTCACAGGTTGTGCTGTAAACAACATGTATGCAAGCCTATTGGCTATTTTCTGGAATTAGATCAAGTAAACTAATGTCTGTTTCATGAATGAATCACTCTTATAAATCGGTTGTTTTCACAGGAATGGTCAAACGGGTTATATATAGGCCTCTGCATTTGTGTGTTTGTGCTTTTCTTGGTGGCACTGTAAGACAGCATAATATGGAAGCCCGTTTCCACTACTTAATAAAAATTAAAAAGGTAATTGTGACTTTTTATCTCACAATTCTGACCTTTTTTCTCACAATTTCGAGTTTACATCTCGCAAGTCTGACTTTTTTTCTCAGAATTGTCATATAAACTTGCAATTTTGACTTTTCTTCTCAGAACTGTGAGATATAAACACACAACTGCGAGTTATAAAGTCAGAATTGCTAGATAAGTCAGAATTGCAAGATATAAACTCGCAATTCTGACTTTTTTTCTCGCAATTGCGAGTTTGTATCTCACAATTCTGACTTTTTTTCTTGAAATTGCGAGTTTGTATCTCGTAGTTCTGACTTTTTTTTTCAGAACTGTGATATATAAACGCACAATTGCGAGTTATAAAGTCAGAATTGCTAGATAAGTCAGAACTGCGGGATATAAACTCAATTGCAAGCAATAAAGTCAGAATTGCAAGATATAAACTCGCAATTCTGTATTTTTCTCGCAATTGCGAGTTTGTATATCGTAGTTCTGACTTTTTTCTCAGAACTGTGAGATATAAAATCAAAATTGCAAGAAATAAAGTCAGAATTGCAAGATATAAACGCAGAATTCGGACTTTTTTTCTATTATGAGATACAAACTCGCAATTGCGAGTTATAAAGTCCAGTTATGAGGAGAAAAAAAAGACTGATATGTTCAGAGAATTACGAGTTTATATCTTACAATTCTGACTTAATAATTCACAACTGCAAGTTTATATCACGCAATTCTGACTTTATTTCTCAGAATTGCTACATTATATCTCGCAATTCTGACTTTATAACTCGCAATTGTGAGTTTATATCTCACAATTCTGAGAAAAAAGTCAGAATTGCGAATTTGTATCACGTAATTCTAAGAAAAAATGTCAGAATTGTGAGATAACAAGTCCCAATAACCTTTTTTTTTATTATTATTCAGAGGTGGAAACAGCCTTCCATACTAAGCCTGCATTTATTTGATTCAAAATACAGCAAATACAGTCATATTGTGAAATATTTTTACTATTTAAAATAACTGCTTTCTATTTGAATATATTTTAAATTTTAATTTATTCATGTGATTTCAAAGCTGAATTTTTAGCATCATTACTCCAGACACATGAAATCGATTGTAACATTATAAGTGTCTTTATATCACTTTTTATTAATTTAAAGCATCCTTGCTAAAAAAAATAATAATAATAAATAAATAAATAATAATATACTGACTTCAAGCTTTTGAATGGATTGCGTATAATGTTACAAAAGCTTTTTATTTCAGATAAATGCTGATCTTTGCATCTTTCTATTCATCAAAGAATCCTGAAAAAAAATTACTCAGCTGTTTTAAATATTGATAACAATAATGTTTCTTAAACAGCAAATCAGCATATTAGAATGATTTCTGAAGGATCATGTGACGGGACTAATGACGCTAAAAATTCAGCTTTGAAATCACAGGAATAAATTATATTTTAAAATATATTCAAGTAGAAAACAGTTATTTTAAATAGTAAAAATATTTCAACATTTTTAAAGTTTTGCTGTATTTGGATTAAATAAAGCAGGCTTAATGAGCAGACTACTTTAAAAAACATTAAAAATCTTACTGTTCAAAAACATTTGACTGGTAGTGTATATTAAAGTAATGAAACTTACAGTTCAGTAGGTGAGTTATGATGATTCAGCCACTCTGATTTGTTCATTTGATGAATTAATTAATTGATTGTGCAATCAGTGCCTTGCATTATATAAAATGATTCTTTAATTTACTAAATTTAATGATTTCAGGTTACAATTTACATATATGTACAGGCCTAAGGAAAAGTTGTAATCTATCTGTCTATCTGTCTATCTATCTATCTATCTATCTATCTATCTTTATTTTGTCAAATGTTATGAAGTTAATGAAATGTAGAAATAATAACAACAGTACAACAACAGCAACACTTTTCATTTCAAATGGCATAAATTATTAATATTAAATGGCGTGATATTCATTTTGCAAAGTACATATATTTCGTAAATATTCCATAAACGACGACATGATATATTCATACTGCACCAGTAGATGTCACTGTGAGTTTTGACTTTTTAAACCCGAGAGTCCCTCTTGAGCCGCCGTAGTTGGTTTATATTACGCATTCACGCGGAAGTCCCGCCCCTTTTCCCCCCTCGCTCGCGGGACGTGTAAGTGTTAGCACTTTAGCTCTATCAAATGAATCCATGTAAATCTACATCAATCCGTTAATATTCACATTTCATAAATATGTGATGTAAAAGAACATGTATAAATGTGTCATCAAACGTAATATTTGTCAGGTGCTGTGTAGAATAGTGTTGTAATAAAGTCTGTTTTTCCGCATTGCAGGGTCGAGTCGCACCTCAAACAAAATGGTGAGAATGTGTTTATTTCTTGCATTCGTCTTAGTTTATTAACTGGTGAAATATAGTGTGCAACTGTTGTAGTGATATTTGTTCTAAAATCGTATGCTAAAATCTACTAAAACGTAAAATCATGCGCTAGCATAAGATGGCTAATGGTGGTAAAACGGGATTGTCACGCTGACAGATAACCTAGACATGTTAAAAGAGTTTTTAGGAATAATACAGCAGTGAATCGGTCTCAGTTTGAAAATGTAAACGTTTGGTCGATAATCATAAACGACTGAAAGCTCAGGCGCTTGAGAAGCATTTATAATTTAAGATACTGAATGAACTTAGTACTAACATGTAAATGTAGCGTGTCTCAGATGTGTTTTTCATTTTTACAGCCACGCAAAATTGAAGAAATCAAAGATTTCCTGCTTACGGCAAGGAGGAAGGACGCCAAGTGTAAGTTTAATTTATAATTACGATCTCTGCATAAGGCTTTATTTCTTATTTCTGCTGTAGTACTGTATGCTGCTTTTTATTGTGACATGGTTTGTAAGCTCGTTTTGTGGTTTGTTTTGATGCTGTTAAGCAAGGTGTGTTTTTAAAGTATTCACATTGCTGAAAACAGTGTATCTCAGTCCTGTGGGATTTTGGTTGCCTGTCCTTTTAGATGCACATTTCCGGTTCAGAGACTCTAGAAATGGTCTGATCCATGTTAACTGTTTGAGAGATCCAAAATATGTAGTATTGGAGTGTTACAAGACCAGGATTGACAAGTACTGGCTTAAAGGATTGGTTCACTTCCAGAATAAAAATGTACGGATACCTCCATGTCGTCCAAGATGTTCATGTCTGTCTTCAGTTGAAAAGAAATTCAGGTTTTTAAGGAAAATATTCCAGGATTTTCTCCATGTGGTGGACTTCAATGGGAACCAAAGGTTTGAAGGTCCAAAATTGCAGTTTCAATGCAGCTTCAAAGGGCTCTACACAATCCCAGCAGAGGAATAAGAATCATGTCTAGTGAAACAATCTGACATTTCTTTAAAAAAATAAAATAAATTTAGGTACTTTTTAACCACAGATGCTCATCTTGCACAAGCTCGACCACCAAGTGTTTACAAAGTGAACGTGCAAAGAAAGTCAAACACCCTTTACAAAAATGTTGGACCATTTTGAAGTTGGAGGGAAAAAAATGAGATGGAGTATTTCACCCTACCCTACCTTTTTGAACCGAATTATACAGATGAAGAGCTAACAGCATGTGACTCTTCCAACGTTTTTACACATTGCATGAAGATGTGCCTGAGCATTTGTGGTTAAAACGTATATAATTTAGTATTTATTTAGAAAGTGACAAATTGTTTCACTAGATAAAACCCTTACTCCTCAGCTGGGATTGTGTAGAGCCTTTTGGCGCTGCATTGAAACTGTGATTTGGATCTTCAACCATATGGAGAAAAATCCTGGAATGTTTTCCTCAAATTTAACTTCTTTTCAGCTGTAAAAAGAAAGAAATTAACATCTTGAATGATATAGGAGTGCGTAAATTAAGTGAACTAATCCTTTAAGTTTGAGAATATTTTGCACTGGTTGTCCGAGGGGACTGCATTGTGATTTTGTTTTGACACATGCTAAATCTGTTGATGTTATCGATACTGTAATTTTCACAAATATTCAGAATTCTAACAGCTTCGACTGCATTGGCTACTACAAAAGTGTTTCCTAGTATCGATGGATATTTCATGTGTTGTGTTCCAACAGCTGTCAAGATCAAGAAGAACAAGGACAATGTGAAGTTCAAGGTCCGCTGCAGCAGATACCTGTACACATTGGTCATCACAGACAAAGAGAAGGCTGAGAAGCTCAAGCAGTCACTGCCACCAGGTGAGTCTTTAGAAACGCCACATAAGATTACTGGAATTATAAGAGAAACCTGTAAGTAATGGTGTTATCAATAGAAAGGTAGAACCAAATTCATAAACTGGTCGTTTGTGCAGCATAATGTTTTTGCAGAAATTCGACCAACCTTAAGGATTTAAACTAAATGCTTGACTGTATAAATTTGAAGTTGATTAAAAATGAACATGTAGCAGATCTTGTAATGTGGATGTAAAAATGTAAAACTACAAACAAAAGGAAACGTTAAACATTTTTGGCCCCGTGAAAGTAAAGCTGTTTGTGTAAAGGCTGTGTATCAATGTTTAGCTTGTTTGTGAGATCCTATGAAAATGCTCTGATCAGGTTTTTAAGAAATATGCAAGATGTCCAAACATTTTGGGTCTGTTCTGTGCCCACTGTGTATTTACACGCTTGCTAGAACAATGATGGACCAAGTGCTGGGTTTCGCATCACTCCGAGACTTCAGTTCCACCGGTCCACTAACACATATAGCTGTCAGTCCTGGACTCTGTCTTTTCAAGGATTACTGTAAATATGACCCATCTCTCTCTTTGTTTCAGGTTTGGCGGTGAAGGAGCTGAAGTAGATGTCTCTCTTGTACAAAATGTTGTAATAAAATTGGGAAAATTAAGGATTGTGTTTTGTTTCTATGCTTTTCACAGTTTTATGATCTACTTGGAAATGTTTTATAGTGAAGCATCTAATCCATCTGTGTGCTAAGGTCTTAGTTTTTTTTTTTTTTTTAAATTGAGTACTTTTATTTATTATTCAACAAACACATTGAATTGATCAGTAAATATTTACTTTGTTACAAAAGATTATTTCAAAGAAAGATTATTTCAAAGAAATTTTATTAAATTTTGTTTTAATGGTAAGATATTTAGTATAGTCAGTCTAAACACATTTACTAAAATGTAGCTGTAATAACTGACACCCTACCTTACACTCTTAAAAATAAAGGCGCTTTGTGATGCCATAGAAGAACCTTTTTGGTCTAAATGGTTCCATGAAGAACCTTTAACATCTGAAGAAGCTTTCTGTTTCACAAAAGGTTCTTTGTGGTGAAAGGTTCTTCAGATTATAAAAAGGTAAGAAAGAGATGGTTCTTTGTGGAACCAAAAATGGTTCTTCTGTGAAGAATCTTTTAAGCACCTTTATTTTTAAGAGTGTATGCCTGCAATGGAGTCTTTAGTATGTCTACTTTTCTATGAAATGTAGCATTTTATCAGGATTATTTTATGTTGGTGGGTCATTGGATGCATGGCATTTTAATTTTGTGAATTTAAACATGTTCAAGAGCAATTTTTAGAAATTGCTTTGTAATCTCAGACTAAATGAGAGAACTCCATTCAAGGTTGTGAAACGACAAGGTGTTTTTATACAAAATTTATTGCTGACGTTTACCAAATACAGTTTTCTGTGCAAAACCATGGCAACAGAGTTGACATTTTAAAGAATGAGTTCATTTCCAAAATAAAAAAAATTCCTGATAATTTAGTCACCCCCATGTCATCCAAGATGTTCACATCTTTCTTCAGTTGGAAGGAAATTAAGGTTTTTGAGGAAAATGTTCCATGATTTTCCCCCATATAGTGGTCTTCAATGGTGGCCAGCACGTTGACGGTTCAAATTGCAGTTTCAGTGCAGCTTTAAAGGGCTCAGCAAAATGAATGGTCATTTTCTAAAATAATAATAATACAAATTTATATACTTTTTAATCACAAATGCTCGTCTTTTTTATGATTTATTATTCCAGTGCTATAAGGTATTATATATTCTTGTCAAATTACAGTAGCTGCCAGGGAAAAGGAAGAAAAGAGAAAAAAGAAAAACAAATGTTCCTCTTGCACTAACTCAACCTCACGCATTACGTAATCACGCACACATAATGTAGGCGGAAGTACCGCCCAGCATTTACAAAGCGAACATGCCAAGTCTGTCAAACGCCCTTTACAAAAAACAAGTAAAACAACCATGTCTGACGATTTTGAAGTTGGAGGAGAAAATGAGATGGAGTTTCCCTGAATTACCCTACCTTTTTGTAACCAAAGTTAACAAAGAACTATGCAGTGCCTGAAGACGCGCATTGCAGAACTAGTGCAATATGTGTTTTGTGCTTAAAAACTATATACATTTTTTATTCTTAGAAAATGACTGATCATTTCACTAGATTTGTGAAGCTGCACTGAAACTGCAGTTTAGCCCTTCAACCCATTGGCACCCAATAAAATCCACTATATGGAGAAAAATCCATGTTCCAATGTTTTCCTCAGAAACCTTAGTTTCTTTTCGACTGAAGAAAGAATGTCATGAACATCTTGAATGACATAGGATGAGTAAATTATCAGGATTTTTTTATTCTATAAGTGAACTAGTTCTCTAACAACATCTGCTTAAAAACCTGACAAAACCAACATAAGGATGCCGCGTTTTTAAAGAATTCACATCTAAAATAATCTCACTATCAAAGTTAATGGAGCAGTACCCTAGCTTTTATTTGTCTGTATTTTCCCGCTATATAAAAAACTGTATTTTTGTTGACGTCGTAGTTAAAGTTTGTTTTAGCTTTTTATTGCAGCGTTTTAACGTGTTCATGAATCACGAAGATACAGTAACCGTCATGATATTTTTTGTACCAGTGTCTGCATTTACTTGAGTTCCCCAATAGATGGCAGCACTGCGTTAGATATTTTCAAATAAATTACTAAATTCAACATTTATCTCATTTTAAGAATATTTTATTCAAACAAATTATCCCCAAAAGCAATAATATATTTTCTATGCAATTTCTGCTGTATATCGTTATTAACACAACGGCCACCATAAAAAAAAAAAAAAACTTCCAAAAGAAACTTCCTCCATCCATCCTCATCCTCCTTTTCAAGCGCGACCCCGAGTCCCATTCGTGCGCTCATTGCTCGCTCCCGTGTTCCTCAGACAGAGCGCCCTACATGAGCAGGAATGGCTGCGGCACGAGACCAGGATTTAATGCAATAATTTAAAATTCCCCGTGAATTCACATGGGCTGCGATTTGGGGGAAGTATTCAGAGGTCTTCTTATGTCCCTTTCTGCACTTTTGTTTCAGTACTCGGTCTCTCTAATTGTCTAAATCCATGGCTTTTGTTTGAGAAGACAAGACAGTGGAGAGTAACCGGGAAAGAAACACCCAAATTGTCCGACCGTCTCTATCTGGGAAAGTGATTTATTTGTCTCGTCGACTGCTGAAGGATGTCGTCTGCACGGGTTGATTATATCGCTCCTTGGTGGACTTACTGGCTTCATCAGTTTCCTCATGTGAATCTAAGGTTTCAGCCGTTGGATCACACATTTAAACCGCAGGATGAGAACTACCAGCAGGTCAGAGCTTCTGCTTTTTGCTGTCATACAGAGGTTCATGGTTCAAGCACAGTCATAGTGGGCTTTATATACCGTACTCTTATTTTCAGTTTGGAACTCCAGGTCATAGTTAAAGAAAAATACAGTAAGTCATGTTTAAGAAGTCCTCAACAATAGTGTTTTCATTAAGTTTAGCGTCTTAGTGACCTCTTAAAACATGAATTACAATGTGCATTTGCTTGTATGTAAAGACACTCTAGTCAGTGTACTTGGATTTATTTTATTTTGTTTCACATTGTGTTTTATTTGAGTTAAATGAAGACCAAACACATATGCCACTATAAAATGGACAACAGTCTACTTTGTGATTCAACAAACCTTTAATAAGCTGTCATCTGAGTTTTGTTTGGGTCAGATCGACATATAAAATAATTAAAGGGAAGATAAGTGATTAATATTGGAATTACTTTGATTATTTTTGCATATTCATCATTGTGGTCTCTGAAAACCCAACCATAAAGTGCTGAACATGAGAACAGTGTTATTTTAGTATCATTAAGTTGTTTTTATTAATACTTTGGATTAGTTTTTATGTGTATATTTACCATTTTCAAAATTTGAGTAATTTTATTGTGTTTTTGTAATTTTTATTTGTTTTAGTTTGATTTATTTCAGTTTCAGTTTCAATCTTAGTACATGAAGTTAGTCTGAATGAGCTTAAGTGTTTAAATATTTTATTTTAGTTAATGTTTAATTTATTTCAGGTAGCAGTTTTGTAAATACTTTTATTTAACTAGTTCGATTGAATGAGCTTATGTATTTTAACTTTTTTCAGTTAATTTTTATTTTCTTTCAGCAATTTTTTTTTAAAAATAGTGTTAGTTAACTAGTTAGACTGAATAAGCTTAAGTATTTCAATATTTTAGTTCATGTTATTGTTTATTTTATTTCAGGTAGAAATTTTGTAAATAGTTTTAGTTATTTAATTAGACTGAATGAGCTTAAGTATTTTAACATTTTATTTCGGTTAATTTTTATTTTGTTTCAATTAGCATTTTTAAAATAGTTTTAGTTAAGTAGTTAGACTGAATGAGCTTAGGAATTTTAATATTTTATTTCAGTTGGTGTTTATTTTATTTTAAAGCAATATTTAAAAAATAGTTTTAGTTAACTTGGACTAAATGAGCTTAAGTATTTAAATTATTTCAGTTAATGTTTATTTTATTTCATGTAGCAATTTTTTAAATAGTTTTAGTTAACTTTAATAACCTTGCTTCACAGTTCTTTCTTTAATTGTCATACAGGGAATCATGGTGTGAACAGTTCAGATGGCTTTATTCTGTTTCCTGTGTGAGCTGTGAGAGACTTCAGTTCCCTTTAAATGGCTTAGAAATTTAACACTAAGGTTCATACCTTTATGAAAAAGATTATAAAGAAGATTACAACTTAATAACATCCTTGATTAGAGACCTCCCATGCAATAAAATTTATGAAATGCAATACATTTTCAAATTAATGGAGTGTCTAATTGGTCTACCCACAGTTTTTCGAATCCAAGAGGAAGTAATGTTGTTGTCCTGTTTAACAGCCTCTTTTTGAAACTGCATGTCTGCTTTCTGGTTCAACATGAGCAATATTTATGCTGGGGTTTTGAAAGGTCAAATAGCTGGCACATATTAAGTAAATTGTTTCTTTGTAGTGACTGAAGGCTGAAAATCACTGTCCAAAACCACATTTCACAGCAGAACTGCATTTCATTTGGAACCAGATTGAGTTGCTAAAACGCCTATTTCCCAGACTGTAAGTTGCTTGAATCTGTGCTGCACCTGTCTTTGTGAGCGTGATAGGTTTTTCTGTTGACCTGCATCAACATCATGTTGATTAGAGATGGAATGAGGGGGAATGAGAGGGAGGATGGAGGGGCAGAGTGCTCATTTCTGTAGCTGTCTGTTTCTATTAAGGCAGATGGTGTAAATAGAGGCAGAGCGAGACCAGATGCTGTGGTGTGAGATCAGGCGCTCACGCTGGGTCCTCCGCCGTCTCAGCATCAACACCGGGGCGTTTTCACATGGCCTGAGGGATCCTCCTTCATAACCCATTTTCCCCCAGTTTGTGAATCTAAATGCTCTGTTCCCGCTGACGCTGCGACTTGAATCCTAATATAGCTTTTCAGCAGAACAGGAAACTGGTGGGATCTCTTTCCTCTGTGGGGTTTTAGGTTTGGCCTGGGAGATTGTGCATATGAGCTCTGTGCAAAGCTGAGACTGTTGTTGTGCTTTATGTCTAATTGCTAACTTTTATTATGAACACCAGGTGGATGATGTGCTCTCTATAGAGACTCACTGTGTTTAATCATTACAGCAGTTTAGCCAACACTAAATGTTTCAAATGATTAGGAGAGAAAAATCAGTTTGGATTCATTTCTTATTCTGAATTTGTTCAATTGCTTCTTTTGAATTCAGATTAGTGTTGCCAAGTCTGTTGTTTTGTATATCGCGTGTTGAAGCGACCCCAATAACGTCATATTTAGCTGCTGAAATAGAAATTTACCAGGGGAACCCTGACAAAAAATGTGTATTTTATTCCCCGGAATGAGAATTTTAATGGGGAGCCCCCCTCGAAATGCTAGTTTTGAGTAGCAATTGGGCGGGTTTTGTTGTGAAACTTGGCAACCCTGATTCAGATTGCAACGTGTTCCCCACAATGAATTTACTAAATCACAGAGATAATTAAATTTGATCAGTTTACGTTAGCGCCAATAGCCTTGTGGTTATTGCATCGACACATGGCGGAACTGCATTCACGACGACCCAAGTTCGATTCCCATCTCTAGGTCCTTTGCCGATCCCACTCCCCTCTCTTCTCCCAATGCTTTCCTGTCATCTCTCAACTGCCCTATCTGTCAAAATACATAAAAAGCCATAAAATAATAATAATAATAAAAAAATTGATCAGTTTACATAAAATAAAAAATCACATCTAAAACCACAAAAACCACAAAAACAATTAAACCATTCTAGAGTATAAAATCACTAAGTTATTAAATAATTAATTTTATTTGTTTGTTTATTGTTATTGTTATTCTTTATATAAATTTAATTAAGTATGAAGATTCAGAAATTTGCTAATCCCAGAGTGTGAAATCAGTTAGTTTATTTATTTATTTTTATATTTAATGTATTTATTTTATACAATTAAATTTCAAAAATATACAAAAAATAAATATAGGATAATTGTTTTTAAATTTATTTTACTTTATTTTATTTCTTATTTGACACTGACCCAAGTGAAAATATTTCTGCTCCATGCTTAGATCTAGATTCCAGGCCCAGATGGAATCTGCAGATGCTTTTTGTGCATCTTCTGCGCTGATTTTGGAAGAAAATCTGTAGAATAAATTAAAATATGTTTCCATATAATAAAACACAGTTTTCTTTGTGAAATTTTGTGGGTGTAGATCCCTTGTGTGCCTGCAGTGAGGACAGCGACTAAGTAGACATCATATCCAGAAAGGACCAATCGTCAAGTTATGCCTGAGTGGATATGTGTTTGTGTGTTAGATGGGTCAAAGGTCATCTGTCCATATGATTCAGTTATTTCCTGTGGGGATGAATTGCTAACAGCTGTTTTTTCTCCCCATCCTAGATAAAGGATGCATCTGCTTGGTTCACACCATAAAGAGCTGTTTATAAAGACAGCTGTAGATATTTACTTGCTGTTTTTGTTTTTAAGATTGCTGTGATTATGAATGTTTGCTAGGGTGTTCTGGTTTGTCGAGAGTTTATATGTGATTGCCATTAGACCCATTAGACCTGAAGACGACATCTCATCGAGCTGTTTGTTTTGAGATATTATGCAAGATGAGTTAATTGCTTGTGTTTAATACTGAAGGGTCAATTTCAAATCACTAAGCTTGAGCAGCACTAATAGTAACGGTTGCTTTAGCAAACACCACTAAAATAATGAGAGAGAAGGGTTATTATTTTCAGGTGCAGATGGAGGAAATCTGTGCTTTAGTGACCTCACTGAACCATACTGAAATTC
Organism: Labeo rohita; assembly: GCF_022985175.1. Taxonomy (NCBI): domain Eukaryota; kingdom Metazoa; phylum Chordata; class Actinopteri; order Cypriniformes; family Cyprinidae; genus Labeo; species Labeo rohita. The sequence goes on along the minus strand of NC_066880.1, from coordinate 6,317,054 downwards.
TCAGTCATCTGACATCTGACTCATCTGACCCTCAGGTGATGTAGCTCCACTTCCTGTTTTTTTTCTTTCGTTAATGTGCAATTTGGAATGGTACAGAAGAAGCTCTATGAAATATCCAGTGATATCACAACCTGCATTTAATTCAACTTGGAATTTCCGACTTCCTACTTGGAACGGTGCAATCGCATCAGACTTCCAACTTGGGATGAAATTTTAAAACCTGACTTCAAGATGTGGTTATATGATGAACATGGCAGTTATATGCAGTTATATGGAGTTAATGATAAACATTCGATCGATCCACACCTGTATTACTGCATGCAAATGTTGGAAACTGGAGTCTTTGATTTCAGAAAACCTATCAGTATCTGGTGTGACCACCATTTGCCTCACGCAGTGCAACACATCTACAGCATAAAGTTGATCAGGTTGTTGATTGTGGCCTGTGGAATGTTGGTCCACTTCTCTTCAATGGCTGTGTGAAGTTGCTGGATATTGGCAGGAACTGGAACACGCTGTCGCATACGCCAATCCAGAGCATCCCAAACATGCTTAATGGGTCACATGTCCGGTGAGAATGTTGGCCATGCAAGAACTGGGATTTTTTTCAGCTTCCAGGAATTGTGTACAGATCCTTGCAACATGGGGCTGTGCATTATCATGCTGCAACATGAGGTGATGGTCGTGGATGAATGGCACAACAATGGATCTCATCATAGTATCTCTGCATTCAAAATGGCATCAGTAAAATGCACCTGTGTTCATTTGTCCATAACATACGCCTGGCCATACCATCAGCAAACCGCTTACCCACACGACACCATACACGCTGTCTGCCATCTGCCCTGTACAGTGAAAACCGGGATTCATCCGTGAAGAGAACACCTCTCCAAAGTGCCAGACGCCATCGAATGTGAGCAATTGCCTACCCAAGTCGGTTACGACGACAAACTGCAGTCAGTTAGTCTAATCAGCACACTTGTGAGGTGGATGGATTATCTCTTATCACTTAAGGAGAAGTGCTCACTAACACAGATTTAGACAGAATTGTGAACAATATTTGAGAGAAATGGGCTTTTTGTGTACATAGAAACCCTAACAGTAACTGTGAATGCAGCCATAATGTGCATTTTTATTGATTGTATTGTATCACTGCCCTGTAATTCTTTTTCTTTCTTTCTTTCTTTCTTTCTTTCTTTGTTATTATTTTTTGTAAAGTATTAATGAAAACATTTGAATAAAGTATTAAAAGATTAATAGCAGAAGTTACTGTTTTTATGTATTGATAGTTTAGCTAGAGAATTTATCAACTGACAAAAAAATAATAAATAGATTAATTGAAAAATAATTGACAGATTAGTTGACTAATCGAAAAAAAAAGATAGATTAGTTGACAATAAAATGATTGTTAGCTGCAGCTCTACTCCTTTTCTTGTGTTTTAACTTCTTTGTTTCCTTCTCCCTTTTCCCCAAACTTTCTTTTTGTTTATGGTCTGTGCCCTATATGTTTGTTTTCGCATTTCTCTTTTTGTTTTGTTTGACTGTAGTTCTGTTTCTTTGTCTTAAGCATCTGTGTTTACTCCCTTTCCAATTTTCCATCCTTCCCCATCTCCTTGTTTCTTTTTACAGCCCCGAAGACGTCTTTACATCTCCCATAACTGAACACTAATTGGAAGGAGCAATTTAATGTTTGTAAGCTGTTTTATCGTGACCATTAAGACAAGAGGTGCATAAAATCATCAGGTCCATTGTCTGGCTTGATTAAAACAGAAAAAAAAAACTGCCACTTGGAGACTCTGCTCTTTCATAGCGTCTGATTAGTTTTTAAGTGTTTTTTGCAACTCTGCTTATTGCATGTCTGTCTGATCGCTCAAAACAACCAGGCACATTTGTAAAACCAAACAAACATGTTATGACAGGCTAGTTGGGACTCTCAGATAAATGGAACTATGTTTTATAAGCAATACAGAGCTACATTGTTTACACCTTTGGGGGAAACAACCTACGAATTAAATATTTGTCACTGCGTATAGGGGATTTTGTTTTAACATGAAAATGATTGCACAATTTGGTTTTAAAATGAGAAAATGTTTGCTCAAAGGCCAAAATTGACTGAGTCATAAGTCATATGGGAATAATAATAATAATAAATCACATGCCTTTTTTCTTTTAGTAATTATGTGTGGAATTTCCCCCTTTTAGAAGCATGGTCAATATTTCAGTTTCAATTCATGTTTTTCTCATTATATACAGCATATTTAATACCTACACAGTAAATATAAATTTGAAGTCAAACATTTACATACTGTACACCTTGCAGAATCTGCAAAATGTTATTATTTGACCAAAATAAGAGATTTTTTTTTTTAAATTTAGTACTGACCTGAATAACTTATTTCACAAAAAAGATGTTTACATATAGTCCACAAGAGAAAATAATAGTTGAATTTATAATGATGACCCCGTTCAAAAGTTTACATACACTTGATTCTTGATACTGTGTTTTTCCCTGAATGATCTACAGCAATAGCAATAGCTGGGGGGTGAAAACTTTTGAAAATAATGTAGATGCTTACATTTTTCTTATTTTGCCTAAATATCACTTTTTTTTTAATTTAGTATTGCCGTTTAGAAGCAATAGAAGATAATTACATGTTTGCCAGAAGACAAAATAAGTTAAATTTACCCTATCTTCAAATTCAAACAGTTTTCACTTCCCCGGTTTTTAATGCAGTGAGTGTTAGAAACTTCTGTAATAGTTGCATATGACTCCCTCAGTTGTCCTCATTGTGAAAAGATGGATCTCAAAAATCATACAGTCGTTGGAAATGGTACAGAAAAATGCTGAAAAACCAAAGAATTGTGGAACATGAAGGAATTTTTTGAAGAACAGCAAGCAGTTTAACTGTTCAGGACAAACAAAGGGAATCATGAATGACTTTCACTAAACAAAACAAAAAAAAAAAAAAACACTGGATCATTCAGATAACAACACGGTATTAGGAATCAAGCGTATGTAAAGTTTTGAATGGGGTCATTTTTATTAATTCAACTAATATTTTCTCTTGTGGACTAATACTTTTCCTCCGTTTCCTCAGTTTAATATGAGCATATATGCTTGAATTTATGATTTTAATATCAAATTGTCCCTTAGTTTATAAACAAACAGATTATGGAGCATTGTGAGGTATGAAGATGCCATATTTTTCATTTTTTAATATTATTCAGGGTCTCACATTTGCCCTTTTTCCAACAGTTCTGATGTTCAGCCAATATTTCTTGCCATGACTTTGGTGCCAAGCCTTTTTGTTTGCTGAAAGTTCTTATTTATTGTCTCCCTTAGGCTCTGTTTTATCACTTCAGACCTGAACCATGGCACTTCAATTTTAGATGTAAGATGAGAGAAAAAACCCTGGTCTTGATTTATCAGCTGTCTCTTCCATTATTTTTCTTACAGGTTGTGTCAGCACCCTTTTAAGCATTTTCTGCAGCTGATTCTGGGTGGGCTATGTTTTTTAAAACCACAAAGATTTTCTCAGGAAAAAACAAAAAATCCCAAAAGGATGTAAAAGCTGTGTGGTAAACCACATCGACCTACTAAATCAGGCTGAACAGATATATCAGAGATCCACAGTTTGTCTTTGGGTAGTTAAAGACATAAATATTTAGTTTTTGTTTGACGTGGTGGTAAGTCAAAAGCTCATTGGTCTTTCGCAACGTCCATATTTTAAATCCTTACCAGCTAGTCTAATAATGGTAGTGTGGTTAAGTTGAAAGAGAAAAGACCAGTGTCAGCTTGTGGTATTTGAGTGAGAAATGTTAGTAAAGTATTGGGGGTCTCGGTGAATAGTGTTTTCGTGTTTTCCAAGCCCACTCATAATCAATATACCGTTGCATCAGTTTCTTATTGAGATACACGATGAGAGCATGGTTGTGAAATATTTAATTATAAAGTTGAGTATTATTTTGTTTTCCTTTAATGAGCTTTTTAATACTAGTTCATTGAAGTGTACGTGTATTGCATGGTATTTTCATTTCCCAAACAGCTCAGAGACAGGCTGTTTCATCAGTTTTATAATCCATTAGTTATAGTTCATGTTAGCACCTCTCAGATCCTCATGACATTTTTAAAGGAGCCTTGACTTCACAATTGCTTTAAAGGAGAATTTAACTTCCAGAACAAAAATTTAGAGATAATATTCTCACCCCCTTGTCATCTAAGATGTTCATATCTTCCTTTCTTCATTCGATAAGAAATTATGTTTTTTGAGGAAAACATTTCAGGAATCATCTCCATATAGTGGACTTCAATGGTGCCCCCAAGTTTGAAATTCCAAAATGCAGTTTAAATGCCGCTTCAAATGGCTCTAAACGATCCCAGCCAAGGAAAAAGGGTCTTATCTAGCAAAACGATCGATCATATTCGAAACAATTTGACAATTTATATACTCTCAAACTCTTGTCTTGTCTATGTCTGCGGGTCAATACAGTTAGGGTATGTCGAAAAACTCCCAACAGAACTACCAACCCAGTGTTTACAAAGTGATCATGCAAAGAAGATCAAAAGCCCTTTACAAAAAAAGGTAAAACAGCAAAGAAGGATGATTTTGAAGTTGAAGAAGACAAACAAGATGGGAGTTTTTCAACGTACCCTAACTGTATTGATCCAGATTACACAGACTACACATGCACGACGCAGAGACAAGACAAAACGGGCATTTTAGGTTAAAAAGTATATAAATTGTCAAATTGTTTAGAAAATGACAGATCGTTTTGCTAGATAAGACCCTTCTTCCTTGGCTAGAATCATTTAGAGCCATTTGAAGCTGCATTTAAACTGCATTTTGAAAGTTTAAATTTAGGGGCACCATTGAAGTCCACTATATGGAGATAATTCCTGAAATGTTTTCCTCAAGAAACACAATTTCTTATCGACTGAAGGATGAAAGATATGAACATCTTGGATGACAAAGGGGTGAGTAAATTGTCTGTAAATTTTTGTTCTGGAAGTGAACTTCTCCTTTAAGGCTGCATTTATTTGATCATATATAGTAAAACAGTAATATTGTGAAATGTTATTACAATTTAAAACAACATTTCTATTTTAATGTATTTTTTAAATGGAAGTTATTACTGTGATGGCAAAGCTGAATTTTCAGCAGCCATTACTGCTGTCTTCAGTGTCACATGACCTTCAGAAATCACTGCAATATGCTGTTTTGGTGCTCAAGAAACCTTTCTTATTACTGTTACAGTTACAAATTTTGTACTGTGCTTCAGTTTGTTTGTTTGTTTTTTTGAAAACTTTATTTTTTTAAAAAATACTTTATTTATTTTTTAACACTAGTGTGTGTAACATGGAACGCAGAACTGCAGAGCCCTAATCATATTTCTTTCCTTCTTTCTGTCTGTCTTTGTTTCTTTATTGACCCAAAGCTACGACCTGCTCCGCTCTGAGTTAATGATGTCCCAGCTGTGAGGTTGGGGAGGTTCACTCGAGTGCACTGTATTGGAAAAGCCCCCCGAGGTTGCCCCCAAACCCCTTACTCCCTTTCAAAAGCAATGTAGGAAAGACGAGGACAGAATCGAGTGAGGTTGACTGGTCCATTGAGGACTTTCCTTAAGGCTTGCTTTTGCATTCCTGTAGAACCCCAGTCATCCAGGCCTCTCATGGCCCTGCTTATGAGTCTTCTCAGATATGCGGGTATATTGTTCACAGAAACTATTTGCAGCCTTTCGTTCACTGAGATCCTGGAGATTGGATTAGCATATGATTGAATTTTTTTCATTGACATTTAATGGCAGGTTTAATACATAAACGGTAGCTTTCCCTCAGGCTTATTACTCCATTTTATTATGTAAAACATGTAATTCTGTAACTCACAGAGCATGTAACTATAAAATTGTAGACTTCTGATCAGGGGGTTGATGGTGTCACTCTTCAGCAAGTGTAGATTCTCACAGCTCCCAGCAGATGGGCGTCAGTGCGCTCCACACAGCTGTTCTCCACCTGCTGTGACCATCACATAGCTGAAGTTTGGCTTAGAATTTCCACAGAAAGCACATCTCAACAAAATATGGCTGATTTCCAGTTTGCATATTTTTTCCAAGTACAAAAGTTCATATTGCACTGGCAATGACATATAAGCTAGTTTTGAGAGGTTTTGTCAATATGGTGTGAAATAACATCTTGAAGAACCATCTCAAACTTATTGTGACAAATCTGAAAGGCCATTCAGACTGACAGCGTTTTGCAGAGATTTGTTTTTCATGAGACTGAGATTTTCAGCCACATGAGTGATGGTGACTGTTGAGCAGGTTGGAAACTTGGCAACTTCTAGTGCTGTCAGTGTGAACTGGGCCTGAGATGTTTTTTCCCAACTAACCATGACAGGTGATTTCTATTTTTTCTGCAGAGTTGGGTAGCCCCGCCCACAGTGGAATCTCATTGGTCTAAAATCTGCTCCTTAGAATTGCAAGTCACCATTAAATGAATATAGTATGAATATGTTAACCTTAAGGTTTATCTTTAAGCTAGTGTGTTTCAAAGATATAAGCATTCAAAACTGACAGTCTCTAACTTCTGCCAATATGGATCAACGATTTTGATGGCATCAACCTGCACTTCAGCTTCCCATTAAACTTACAATCAAATGTTCTAGATTCCAAAGCGTCCCACCCCCCTACATTATAAATAGACAGTTAAAGGAGAAATCCACTTCCAGAACAAAGGTTTGCAGATAATGTACTCACCCCCTTGTCATCCAAGATGTTCATGTCTTTCTTTTTTCAAACAATCCCAAATGCGGTTGTAAACGATCCCAGCCTGTTTCAGACAGTGTAAATATGCTTTCCATTGGGGCGAAAGAAGTTTGGTTGTGCGCCATTTCACACGAACTGCCACAGCGTGCACAGTCTGCTCCGGTCCAGAGAGGTTCACAGAGCGGATCACATGCACGAGTCCTATATGCGTGTATCGGACCCATTTGAATTCTACAGAATGGTATATTTTATAGCAATATAGATGAGATTGTGGTTGTCATACACTGTCAAATAAGGTTTTACTGAGCTCAACGGCTCTATCCCAAGCTGTGATGTAATCAAAACGCTATTGGCTATTTTAAAAAGGGGGCAGGGCTGCTGGATATGTCCCGCCCTGTGTTCGTGTTTCAGTTAAAATTACATCAACACATTGTTTCAAAGCACTTCAGTGGACCTTTAATCATCAGAACTATCCTGATTGGCAGTGATGTTGTCATATCACTCAGCATTTTCGCTTTCAGTATAGACAGACAGTTTACATGTCACTGGAAACTTGTCGGCTTGTGCCTGGTTTATTATGCGTAACTTTGGGTTTGTGGTGGATTCATATTTTTTAATTAATGGAAAAAAAAAACAAAACATTTTATTTAATCTACTGTTCAACATTTCAGAGTAGGTTAGATTTCTTAAAAATGTCTTAAAAGACATTTCTTATGCTCATAAAGGCTGCATTTCTATGATCAAACATACAGTAAAACAGTAGTATTGTGAAATGCTATTACAATTTAATGTAATCGTTTTTTATTTAAATACTTTAAAATATGATTTATTCCTGTGATTTTAAAACCGTATTATTACAGTCTTTAGTGTCACGTGATCTTTCAGATATTATTTTAATATGCTGATTTGGTGCTTAACAAACATCTCTTATTGTTGAATTCAGTGTTGAAAATAGTTGTGCTGCATTTCAGGATTCTTTTTTGAAAATAAAGTTCAAAAGAACAGCTTTTATTTGAAATTGAAATCTTCTGTAACATTATAAATCCCTTTACTGTCACTTTTGATCAATTTAATGCTTCTTTGCAAAATCAAAATATTTAAAAAATCTTCCTGACCCCAGACTTTTGAACAGTAATGTGTGATGTCAGTTTTAAAGAAACTCGAGATTTGCTAGCTCACGGAGGAAATAAAATGAGAGTGAAAACTGGACTGTTGGGTCACAGAATCTTGTTTTATACTAAATTTTAATTTAATAATCATTTGCATGAATGCACTGGAAATAGTACACAATCTGGCCGTTTCCACACACTGTTCCATATGTTATGATATTGCATGCTGTATAGGATACACAGTGTGGGAATTAGGATTCAGCCTGTTTCTTATACTTAGCATGGTCTTTTCAACTAGATACAGTATACTGGTTTGACAAGTCTCAGTGTTGTCCTAAACCTGTAGGGCTCCTCACTCTCAGACAAGCAAACAGTGTGAACTTTGGTCATGTTGGAGCATCTTAGTTTACATTCTTACGGATCCCTGTCTTTTTGGAATTTCTACGAATTATAAACCACTTTCCCTAGAAACCTGATCTGGGATCAGTCATCTGTTTCCTCCATGGAAAAATATTCTGTCTAGGCTTGTTTAAACGTCCCAAACTCCAGTTACTATCTCTTGTTATACCAGTCTTCCCTCAGGCAGCAAACAGTATTTGATTCTGCCCTGTTTGTTCCTCGAAGCTTAAAGGCTTTGTCTGTGGTACCTCATTCACGTCCAGTTTTACAGCCTGCTTATTCATGAGGACGGTGTGATTGGCGCTTGAAAGGGTGTTTTATCTGGGCCTGTAGCCAGCTATGCTCAGGTTGAGCTGTATGTCAATGACCCCCAGGGAAATTCGCTCTGTGAATGTAGTGGACACACTATGCAAACAAGCTGAGGAAGAACTCAGAGCAGTTTACCAAATCACTGAACTGAAATAACCCAGATCTGTTTGTGTTGAAAGATATGTAAGGTGGTTGTGATGACTGTCGTGGTTGATGTGCCTAAATCATTTTGAAATCAGATCCATGTATCGTTTTCCAAAAAGAAAAGCCAAATGCATTTCAAATTTGGCCTGTAATGCATTTGAGATGGAGAAAACTGCTGTAAGATTTAATTTACTGTTTGTTTGTTATGTATGCGGTTTGATAATGCTTTTAAAATAACTTTTATAATAATAATTAATTTATAATAATTTATAATTAAGCATTATAGAATTATTTACATTTGGGGTCAACAAGATTTTTTTAAAAGAAATTAATTGTATTGACTTCAAGAACTTAAAATTAAATAAAAAATAATACATGTATTTATTTATTTATTCATTTTTATTTATTTTTTATTTTATTTATTATTTTATATATTATATATATATATATATATATATATATATATATATATAATATTTTATATTTTAATATATTTAATAGTTTATACATAGATGTAACAAATTTTTCCTTAATATATGCGTGTGTGTGTGTGTGTGTACTTGCTTTCAATGATAGTAAACCTGAAATTTTTGACATTGTGGGGACTGGCCTGCGGTCCCCACAATGTTAAAAAATGATTAAAAATAGTAAATGATGTTTATCTGAAAGTGTAACGATGCAAACATGTTTTCTGTGAGGGCTAGGTTTAGGGTTCGGGGATAGACAATATCATTTGGTCAGTATAAAATCTATAGAAGTCTATGGAAAGTCCCCACAATTCACAGTTCACAAAAACAAACGTGTGTGTGTGTGTGTGTGTGTGTGTTTATTTATATATACATAATATACACACACTGTAAAATAAATAGTAGTTTTAATTTAAAATAAAATATTCCAGTTGTCACTTAAATTGATATTAAGTAACTTAAAATTTCAAGTTGACTAAACTTAAAATTTTAAGTCAGCAGGGTAACAAATTATATAAGTTTTTTTGATTTTTGAAGTGTGTGTGTGTATTATTTATTTATTTATATATATATATATATATGTATATGTGTATATATATGTATGTGTGTATATATATATATATATATATATATATATATATATGTGTGTGTGTATGTGTATGTATATGTGTGTGTATATATATATATATATATATATATATATATATATATATTACAGTGCAGTACACACATAGAGTATGCAAACATAAACTTTTATTTTGAATGCGATTGATCGCGATTAATTGTTTTGCAGATTTTTTTTTTCAAAAACTTTAAAATTGTAGTCTCCAAACTTTTGAACGGTACTGTATATAATATAAATGTACATGAACTAATGTTTTCAGTGCTATTAATTTTAGCTAGTATTAAGTGTCACCTCTGTAAAATCGTTTGTACAGGCAGTGGTATAGATACATTAGGAGTCAGCTGCTATACAGTGTTGTGAGAAAGGATGCTGAATGTGCATACAGTGTATATGACACTGTCATCACATTCTAAATGAATAAGCAGTGTTTCAGTACACATTTCCTTAAGGCTTCAATTAAACTTTATTATGTCGAACAAGAGAGATGCTGAGCGCTTCATTCCTGGAGAAAGACAGCAGTGTTTTTGACCGAGAGGCGGTGGGTGGCTGTGAGTGAGGATGTGCAGAAATTGTGTTCACATGGGCTACGCAGCGCTGTCCTTTGTTCTCTTTCATGGAGACTACCATGTCACTTTTTTCCCATAATCCTCTCTTTGAACCCCTTTCATCCCTCCCTTGTGTCTTTTCTTTCACACCATCCTCTCCACCCTCCTTTCCAGCTCCACGTCTGTGTTTCCCCACCTCTTTACTGTCCTTTCTTCTTTCCCCACCCATCCTTCTCTCGCCTGTCCTCTCTTTTTTTTCTCCTAGACGCGTTTCTCTGTATGGTTGAATAAGATGGATGGGCTGCAGAAATTGAATGATACGAGTAATGGAAAAACAAAAAAGTGGAAGAGACAGGGTGGTTGATTTTCAACCACAGCAGAGCAGAAACAAACAACATTATGGAAGACCTGTCAGCAGCATTCCCCTTATTTACATTCATAGTCTTAACAAGCACAGAAAAGCATGCTGCTTTGTGAAGGGCTGCATTGTCAGACCTTGCTTATTTAGAGTCAGCATGAAACAACAATCGCAACCTATTTTGCATATAGAATGTAGGAAATATTTTTTCAAAGTTGTAAATGAAACAGATGGGAGTATATTTTACAAGAAAATACTATTTTAGACTTGCATTCTACTTTAAAAATTCATGTTTAGTTCAGTTTGCTACTTGTTTCTACATCAATTGTTTTTCAGTGTAATATATAATGTATTTCTAAGTGACACAGGATGTATAGGGGTCGACCGGTTATCGGCGCCAATATTAAGCATTTTTGTGGTTATCATAGGGCTGCGCGACTTTTCCGAATTTGATTAATTCAAATTTAATGTTTTGCCACTATTAGAAATCCTGATTTTGAATAGAAATATTACCAAACAGTAGAATTAGACACTGACAATGTGCCAGTGATAACAGTAAAAAGAAAAGAACGATCCAACCGCATGTCGGCGCACGTGAGTAAGAATGCGCTTTTGTGTTGACAAAGATACGAGGTGGGCAGTGGAATAGGAAGAACATGCAAGAAGATGGAACTTCTTTTAACTTGATGGCTGTGTTTTTAGAATGCAGTTTTTATGCATGAGACACCAGTGCAACAGTCAAACGCGTTCATGCTTAAATAGAAAAAACAATGGAAAAGCAGTGCAGTCGAATAAAAAAAAAAAAACTGTGAAGAACTATTACTGTATGCCTGATTTTTCATGTTTGCATCATGATGACAGGCTGAAAGCCTGTTTTTACTGAACATTTATAGTTAATAATAGTCGTTATACCTTCAGTCATTTTGAATTAGAATTTTCCTCTTATTATTCTGAACATACAATATGTTTAAGACAGGTTTGTACAAGATGTAGCTGTAGTTCATGCATTTTTTTTCTGCAAAGATATTTAACAAGTGATTTGTTTAACATTTACATCATGTTGACAACTTCATGTGTGGTGCACTTGGAATAGAATTTTCTTTAACTAGAGGGTTAATGAAGAAAAGTTTCTTGAATCATGAGGAGTCATGATGTTTTTTAGAAATTACATTTCTCTGGTTGTGAAATATCAGGGAATTTTAAATTGTGATTTTTCGTATATCAATGAATATAAACAAAAATCACCACAAGTTCTGATAAGCAAGTGCAAAGGAATGATATAAGCGAGCAAAAATTATGATTCCCAAACACTGCTGTAGCTTTTCATGCAAATTTGAGTAAAATCATAATATGTTTCAGTCATGCAACCTTCATCGGCCATTGTTTACAGTTTACAATGAATGTTGCTTGACTGAAATATTAAAAATTGCAAGTGGGATTCATAATTTTTGTAGCTTAATGAATAAAATTGTGAGAACTAAAAGTATTTTTAAAATATCTTATTAGAAATGAACTCTTAAATACTAGAAATTGTGAATAGTGGTATCCTTAAAGGGGTCATCGGATGCCCATTTTCCACAAGTTAATATTATTCTTTAGGGTCATAATGAAAAGTCTATAATATACTTTTAAAAATTCTCAATGGTTGTGTAAAACAACACCCTTTTTACCTTGTCAAAATGAGCTCGGCAAAAATCATCTCATTCTGGTCGAGGCTGCTTTAAATGCAAATGAGCTCTGCTCACCCCGCCCCTCTCTTCTCTCTGTGGAAAGACGAGCCTGTTTACTTTAGCCGCGTTTAGCCGCTAAACTTGCTAGCTAGCACGTTATTAGGAAAGGCGATCGCAAAGATTCATTAAAAAAAACCCTTATACACTTCTGCTGTAAGTGAAACTGGATCATGAATGATTAGCGCAAACATAGACGGATATATGTAGATCGGAAGGCGCATTCCCTTCACAAACAAACGTAATCCACTTCAGCTCCAGCAACTCAGATGTTGGGAGTAAATGATGACCACTATGTTCATTATTACATCCAGCAACACAACGGCATTGAAACAGAGGGTGGACTGTTACAGCTGATCTGAGGTAAAACACTCATGTCAATCAACTATCGTGGGAGCGGCCTCTGTCGGTGTGACGCCACAACGACAGGCATCTGAGAATGGCTTGATTTGAAAAAGGGGATATTATTTTTACAGATTAATTAAAAACCACTGCATAGCTTTTTATCATTATAGGGTAGATTTGTACATACACTGCCAACACACATTAATGTTCAAGCAACATGTAAAAGTGAACTTAGCATCCGATGACCCCTTTAAAGTTATATTAAAAATCCAGATAGCACAAACGGATGGAAGTGCCATGGAAATGCAGTTGGTGAAAGGTGTGGGAACCCTGCGCTGTAGCCCTGTAGACATTTGTAAGCATTAGCAGCGGCTAATTGAAAAACAGCTCTCAGTCATGTTGTGTCCCGTCTGTTTGTGCGTTTGAATGACAAGGGAATAGGTGGGTGGAAATGACTTGGTTAAGAAGAGTGGGAGTGTGTAAATAATTCCTCTTTGCTTTATTTCCATAGAGGATAATGCAGGTGTTCCATTATTCATGTGTGCCTGGTATTAATGCACACACCCTCTGTGTGTGTATGTGTGTGTGCACATTGTATTTGTTTGACTATTATAATTACACACTCACTTTTGCTGTGCCAGTGTATGTTTGTGACAGAGAGAACGTTGGTAAGGCCAGATAAAGCAGCAACACTGGTGTTGTTTATGCGTATTTGGAATGTATTCCGAATGTATTCTGAAGCCATTCATTATATTCATAATAATGGCTCTGAATTTTTATTGCATGCTTTTTCTTCCTTCTCTGTCTGTTTCTCTCTTGTGCACACATAAGCAAAATATTTTTCTCTTCCCTTCCTATCCTTCTTGTTTACACTATCTACGTCATTTTGTGGGCTTTAGTTCTCTATTTCTATACCTGTGTATCTTCTGTATGTGATGGGGGAGATGTGGCAAACATTATTTTGCTGATATATTGGTTTGGTTGTTAGCATATATTGTATATTTATGCTTCCATCCATTATTTTAAATAACTTAGTATTTACAGTGAATTAATAAATAAATAAATACATATTTTTATAAATTAATTTTATAAATATTTTCTATTTTATATATAGTATTTGTCATATAGATTGTAATATAATATGCTTTAAACCATTTTTTGTTGAATTTTCAGCCTCGATAACTATATTGTGGTGTACTGTTGCTGTTACCATTATATAGGATTTAGCTTATACCACCCATCACTAATCTCTTAGGCTTTTCCCTGTCAGATACAACAAGTTTCACGTAGTTCACGAAGATCATGGGATTTAGTCAGGGTAATTCCAGCCATGTAGTCACACGCGGCTTCATTAAAATAGTCTGTGATAATTCCTCTTTTCACTTTGTCCCAGGACTTAACCACAAGGGCAGTGAGGACCTGGAGGTTGCCATGGTGATGTTTATTTATGTGTGTGAGTTGTTTTTTTTTCTTGTCTCTGGCCAAAAGCATTAAACGTAATGCCAGTCTTCCTCCTCTTGTTTCCACACCAAGTGGTCCCCTTGCTGATTAGCACCCCCTCCACACCCTCTTGCGTCGCCACTCTTCAGTTGGAAAACACACTCTCGTTCCCTAATATGTCCCTCTTTCCTCCCATAAACCCCCCTGTGGCAGTCTGTGTACCTCCTCCCCCCATTTCCTCATCACAGTACCTTCATCAACCCCTATTTGCCCTTCACAAAGGACTGATGGGGGAATTCTCCATCCTCAAAGGTGGAGGAGGGGTTTAGACACAGACTCATCTTTTTCAGACAATGTGAGTGAAATGAGATGCTGTAGGTTTCATCATGCATTTTACTTAAATCTGATGTTTAATGGTTAAACTGATGCTCTGCTACACCATCGTTCAAAAGTTTGGGGTCTGTAAGGCTTTAAGTTTTTAAGACTGCATTTAATTGATCAAAAATACACTAAAAGCTGAAATGATGTGAAATAATATTAATAATATTAGAAGTTAAAGTAACTGTTTTCTATTTTAATATATTTAAAAATGCAATTTATTCCTGTGATGCAAAACTAAATTTTCTAGTCTTCAGTCTCACTGTTTTTATTTAATTTTTTTAATTTAATTTAATTTTAATTTAATTTTTTATTTTATTTTGTTCTATTTTTGTGGAAACTATGATTTTTATATATATATATATATATATATATATATATATATATATATATATATATATATCTATATATCTATATCTATATATATATATATAATTTTTTGAATATTCTTGAATTTTATTTATTTTATTTTTGTGGAAACTGATCATTTTTTTCTAAATAGCGCATTTTGAATATTCTTGAATTTTATTTTATATTATTTATTCTTTTATTTTGTTTTATTTTTGTGGAAACTCATACTTTTCTAAATAGCATATTTTGAATATTCTTGAATTTTACTTATTTTATTTTTGTGGAAACTATGATGTTTTTTTTAACTAGAATATTTTGAATATTCTTAAATTTTATTTTATTTTTGAGGAAACTATAATAGAATATTTGAATAGAAATCGATATAAAAACAGCATTTATTTGGAATTGAATTTTTTTTTTCATAACAATGTAAAAGCCGTTACTGTTACTTGATTAATTTAATGCATTATTTTAAATCAAACTAAAAAGTATATATTACAAATATAAAAATAATATATTATATAAAAATATAATAATGTAAGTGTATATTGGTCAGTTAATAAATGCTGAAATTGTAAATACGGTACAAAATATGTGACATTTAATTTCAATATTTATTTATTTATTTTTTTTAGGTCTCAATTGCTAATTTGTTATGAAATTGTATTATAAAGTGATAATTGAACATATTGTATTATCATCATTATGGGTTTTTCAGTGGCCAGTGGTAATGGAGTACAGGACAGACTATGATGGTTAAAATTGGATGAAATTGCCCATTAATAAACTGTCGGCCAAACCATTATTTATAATGTTGACATGCCTTATGTCATCTCAAATGAGTTTTACTGAAAAATTAGATTGTATAACCTAGTTCTGCATCTCGTTTGTTGTGATTTTCTAACCAGGTTCTTTGAAAACAGTGGATGAATGCAGCCACTGGAATTGTGGGTAGGGAGGTTGACTCATTAGTCTTAGAGTTATGGGAGTGCAGCAGATGGCTGAGGATGTCCCACCACCCACAGGATGAAAGCAAGTATGTTGGATGTAACCGAGAGAGACAGAGACAATGCAGGAAACAGAGATGGTGATGCAGCAAATATAGACTCTGGGCTGCTTGCTATAGCTGTCCTACTTTCTCTTCAGAGCCAAGAGCAGGATGGGATACGACATGGTGTGTGTATATGAGTGTGGCTTTGTTGAATAATTGTGCTGCCCCATCAGTTGTCCTAACTATTTTCAGTCACTGCTTATACAGTCCATACATTCCTGTCTGGGTGAAGGAACCATTTTCAATGCCAAAAAGGAGATCATGCTCTTTTTATAATGGTGTGTAGTACCAAGCATTGGCAGAGTGCTACCTTGTGCCCCCATTAAAGGCTGTAAGACTAAAATAGCTCCGGATCTATCAACTGGAACTCTAAGTTATATGACAGAGTGTTGCAGCCGGAAAGGACCTCTTTGTTATCAGTGTAATGCGTTGTCTGTGCTCGAGAAAAACATCTCAAGAGGTTGTGACTTCATTCTACATTAACAACAAACTTGCATTTGTGGACAAGGTTACTGAACTTTAATTTTAAATTCCCAGACCTACTTTTATAAACATGTACATCACGTTACGGAAGAAAAGATCAGTTGCCGCTTCCATTTCATTACAACTTAATGATTCTTTTAGGGTTCTATTTATGTACTTTTTTTCATTTAAGTACACTTATAAATTAGTCAGGGTTTCTCTATGACTTATGTTTCTCAACCTTAAAGCAATAGTTGAATGTTGAATGAAAATTTTGTCATTAATTACTCACCTTCATGTCGATCCAAACCCGTAAGACCTTTGTTCGTCTTCGTAACACTAACTAAGATATTTTTGATAAAATCTAAGAGCTTTCTGACCCTGCATAGACAGCAACGCAACTACCATGTTCAAGGCCAAGAAAGGTAGTAAGGACATGATTAAAATAGTCCATGTGACATCAGTGGTTCAGCCATAATTTTATGAAGCAACAAAAATACTTTTTGTGTGCAGAGAAAACAAAAATAACAACTTTATTCAACATTTTCTTCTTTAACGTGTCAGTCTTCGACGTGCGTTCATGAGAGTACCAATCTACCGCAATACTAAAATATTGACTTCGATACGATACCTGACTAAAATATCCCAATACTACTACTGAACGGATACTACGACAAAAACACAGAACGACAGGTAAAGTAACTGAATAATAGATCATCCAAATGGAGGTTATATGTATTTTATCTATTTAAAAAAAAAAAAAAAGCTTTTCATCCCTCTTTAAAATAATAATAAAATAATAAAAATCACATGCCAGTGCCACTACACAGCAACTACCAAGCCTACAAGTATGTGGAGATCCTTGCAACTTTGATAAGTTAGCTAAAAGGATAACGCCAAATCTTATTTCATGATGTAGTCATTTTTGTTATTTTATCCTTTTTATTAATAACAAGAACATGGATCCATGAAAAAAACTAAAGGACATATACAATAAAACAAAGATACAAATTAAATAAATAGCACCCTATAAATCTGTTTTATTTTTTCAAAATTCCTTTTATTTTTTGCTTTTTCAGTTTAAATGTTTCTGGATTCTGTTTTCTGTTTTTCTATTTTAGTGGTTACGTTAAAAAATAGTAATCACAAAGCTTGTCTAATTAATTGAAATCATGAAACGTACACAATATAACAGCAATTTCTTAAAAGTTTAACATACATTTCATTGTTAAGGCACTTTAAAAAACGTTTTATTATTTTTCTTAAGTTCAGTTTTTATTTTGATCAAATTCTGTGAATGTGTTTTCCATTAATTTTCTGGGTTCTATTTTAATAGTTTCATTACATTTTAATAATCAAAAGCATGGCAAATTAATTAAAAATATTAATTAGATTTTATGATAATTAATTTATTATTATTATTATTAATAATAATTTATTTATTATTTTAAATAAACAGTGCCCTAAATAACCTGTTAATATGGCTTTCTTAGTTTATGGTCTGTATATTCTGGTTCAAATAATTAAGGTTGGACTAAAAATTGCAAGTCATCCTCTCTGTCGAAATCTTGAAACATGTTTACTAAGATTTATGTTTACTGTTTTATGTACAGCGTGTGTTGTGTTCTGCTTGTAAACAATGCACAGCACATGCAGATACTACGTCAAAACACCGGCTCTTGCACCAGCAGCACCACACTCATACATCATGGTGCTCTTGTGAACGTGGATGTCCTTACTACCTTTCTGAGCCTTGAACGTGGTAGTTGCATTGATGTCTATGCAGAGTCAGAAAGCTCTTAAAGGAGAAGTCCACTTCCAAAACAAAGATTCACATATTATGTATTCACCCCATTGTCATCCAAGATGTTCATGTCTTTCTTTCTTCAATCGTAAAGAAATTATGCTTTTTGAAGAAAACCATTTCAGCATTTTTCTTCATATATCGTTTTTCTACATATCATAACAGTGATGATTCCTGAACTACTTGTAGAATTTTAGTTTTTATAAATGGGCTGAGTTGACTGATAAGTGAGCATTGTGTTATGAGCGACAAACCAAACAAACTTCATTTCTAAAGAAAGAGAGATTCAAGTTTCTGTCTCTCAAATCTCATGTTTTTGTCTGTTCCAGTCACTCATTTTCCTGGGCTGTGTAGCAGCAGCTGGGCTCGGCGTGAACCTGCTGTGTCTGGCCATCTACCTGAGCTGCCTGTGCTGCTGTCGGAAAGATGAGGAAGAAGAGGAAAGTAAAAAATCCAACTCTTGCTGTGTCACTTGGGCTGCTGTTGCTGCTGGACTCATCTGCTGGTACGTACCACCCACCGTTCTCACTCTGAGAAGATAAAGCCGCTCAAGATGCAGGCAGCGTAGTTAAGCACTTGAGTGTATGGGAGAATTATGTGGTTATATATTCATCATGGTCGCAGGCATGGTAAGATTTCATTAAGAAGGTCTTTGTTGTCATCTGTCAAGCAATTTTCGATGTTGAAATGAGTGATAGGAAAGCTTTGCATCAACGTGGGAAATACTAGAAAAATCCCCTTTGGCAAATTAGTTTCGAACTTCTGGCTGACATATCTTCCTCATTACGTTCCTACCTCTTTTTATTTTTTTCTTTGTGTCTCTTCCTTCTATTGCTCACTCTCTCTTTCCGCATCCCGCTGTCTCTTGCAAACATGCTTAGTTACTTCTGATGCACAGAGCACTGATGAAGAGTCTTGTCATTTTAAAGCCCAGTGTCTGGAGGAACAAATCAAGCAGCGAGTGAATAAACTGCAAAAACGTTCTCATGTAACTAAAAAAGATGTGAAAAACAGCCTAATTTCAGTATTTAATGGGTCATATCATGAGGAATCAAATTGTCCTTGATATTTTGAGATGTAGAGTTCATTGTGCTATGAACTGTAATTTTCAGAAATTAAAACTTCTTCCTCTTTCCAAAACAGTGATTTTTAAAATCAAGTTTAATGTTTAATATGAAATATATATGTAATTTATTTATTTTTGAAGAAATGATTACTTTTATTCAGCAAGGACACATTAAATTGATCAAGTGTGACAGTGAAGATCTTTAAAATGTTTCAAATGATTTTTATTGCATATAAATGCTGTTCTTTTGAACTTTCTTTTCATAAATTCTAAAAAAAAAAAAAAAGGGTCATGTGATGCTGAAGATCAGAGTAATGATGCTGAAAATTCAGCTTTGCATCACAGGAGTAAATGTGTAAACAATATATTAAGAATGTAATAATATTAATAATAATGTAATAATATATTTTGCAATAATAACCATTTTTATTGTATTTTTGATCAAATAAATGTCACCTTGTTGAGTATAAGAGACTTTTTTTCACAAAAACAAAAAATGCATTATATATACACTACCAGTGAAAAGTTTTCGAACAGTAAGATTTTTTTTTTTTTTT
This sequence comes from Labeo rohita, assembly GCF_022985175.1. Lineage (NCBI taxonomy): Eukaryota > Metazoa > Chordata > Actinopteri > Cypriniformes > Cyprinidae > Labeo > Labeo rohita. The sequence continues at coordinate 6,297,155 of NC_066880.1, read as the reverse complement.
TTTTTTTTTTTTTTTTTTCTTCTGTTTACCAAGACTGCATTTATTTGATGCAAAATCAGTAATATTGTGAAATATTTTTCTATTTAAAATAACTGCTTTATTTTTGAATATATTTTAAAATGTAATTTATTCCTTTGATCAAAGCTAAGTTTTCAGCTTCATTACTCATGATCCTTCAGAAATCATTCAAATATGCTGATTTGCTGTTCAAGAAGCATTAAAATTATTATTATTATTATTATTATTATTATTATTATATATTATTATTATTTTTGATGCTTTAAATTGATCAAAAGTGATGATAAAGACATTTATGATACAAAAGATTTCTGTTTTTTCTGAAAATGTACTCAGCTGTTTTTAACATATATATATATATACTGCTCTGTCTTACTGATTGTAGAGATTTAGTAGAAAACCTAGTAAAGATCCTCTGTTTCTCACTCTCATTTGCTCATTATCTTTCTCAGAGGTTCAGTGGACTCAGCTGTCAAGTTTATTCTCTTGCTCTATAAAAACGACGGTTCACTGGGTCAGTTCGGGTAGTGCTGCTGTGCTCGGATGCTGAGAGCAGTCTACATTCCTGTCTAAACACTATACTGCTGACCAGCGATAGAAACACTTCAGTTTTGTTTTAGGCCACATTGTCCGTCAAGTCTGAGTTGGAGGAGGGGTTGTGGGAACACTCAGAGTCTGACTAGTATTTAAAACTTTAACAGGGGGTTGAATAGTCTTGGACATACCGAGACGGCCCTCTGACCTCCGCTCAGACACTGTGCACTTTTCTGCCTCCGTCATCCATTAAGAACAAGCAGCATTCACTTCGGGTCTTAGTCACCATGGCTGTCAAGCTGCAAAAAGGACCAAAACACAGCATAAAAGAACTAGGAGTCCATATGACTTGTGTGCTATATTGGAAGTTGTCTGAAGCCATATAATATTGTTTTTATGCAAGTCGATATTCACTGAAAACCTCCCCTTTGTTGCAGCTCTTAAATCTCATTCTCCATCATTAAATTTTGAGCTGGTAAATGTGATAATGAATACAATTTGCAATTTCAGTTGTGCAAAATAATGCAATTATGATTAACCTCTTAATTTCAGACCAGTCAAACTGTAATAGTATCAAATTTGATAAATAGCAAAAATATTGTGGTAAACCTAATCCCAGTACAGCTGTGTGATGTTTTTACCCTTTTTAAAAAAGACATCGGATGCCCATTTTCCATAAGTGTGATTGTCTAGGGACTTCATGTCATGTCTAAAACAACATCCTTTTTTTCATCCTTTCAGCTCTGTTCACAGTGACCTGTTTTGGTGCATGTCTCTTTAAATGATAATGAGCTACTGCTCACTCCACTCCTCTGTTCCATTTTTTGAGTATTCGGTGAAGCGTTATCATCAAAAACAACACTTATCCACTGTGTCTTCAGTGGCTCTGATGTCGGGAGAAAATTAAGACTTATTTTCACGTTAATATCCAACTACAAAACACCTGCATTGCTTAAGAAACGTTGTTGCTACAGCTGCTCGAGCACAGAGAAATTGGCAGACAGCATACAACAGGCTGAAGGCGGAAATACAGGACAGTCCGTCAATGGGCGGGGCTTGAACAGTATGACGTCATACTGCTCAGAAAATCAAAATGGCTTGATAATTAAGATTGTTTAGGTTTTTTTGGGATTTAAAAAAAAAAGTGAGTGAATTTTTATTATTGTAAGGGTGGTTGTGTCACACTGCTAAGACACATTTACAGTTTTATGCAAAAGTTTGGGAACCCCTTGCAGAATCTGTCAAAATGTGAGATCATACAAAATGCTTGTTATTTTTTATTTAGTACTGTCCTGAGTAAGATATTTTGCATAAAAGATGTTTACATATAGTTAACAAGACAAAAAAATAGCTGAAATTATTAAAATAACTCCCTTCAAAAGTTTGGGAACACTTGGTTCTTAATACTGTGTAATTCACTGATGCTCCAGAAGGAAACACGATGCATTAAGAGGCGGGGGTGAAAACTTTTGAACAGGATGAAGACGTCCACATTTTTCTTATTTTGTTGAAATATCATTTTTTTCCATTTAGTACTGCCCTTTGGAAGCAACAGAGGATGCTTGAATGTTTCCCAGAACACAAATGAAGTATAATTTACCTTGATCGTCAAATTCAAAAGTTTTCACCCCCAACTCTTAATGCATCATGTTTCCTTCTGGAGCATCAGTGAATGTTTAAACTTTTTTTAATAGTTGTGTTTGAGTCCCTCAGTTGTCCTTATTGGATTTCAAAACCATACAGTCATTGCTGGAAAGGGTTCAAATATGCAAAAGAGGCTGAAAAACTGAATAATCTGCAGTACCTGGAGGATTTTTCTGAAGAACAGTGCTCAGTTTAACTGTTCAGAGCAAACAAGGGACTCATGAACAACCATCACAAAACAAAACAAAACAAAAAACATTTGTAGATCATCCAGGTAACCACCCACAGTATTACGAACCAAGGGTTCCCAAACTTTTAAAGGGAGTTATTTTAAAAATTTAATTTTTTTGGTCTTGTGGACTATTTCTAAACATCTTTTATGTAAAATATCTTACTCAGTACAGTACTAAATAAAAAATAAAATCCCAAACTTTTGCATTAAACTGTGTAAGTGCAAACACTGTGTAAAAGTGAATTTTGTATCCGATCTCCCCCTTAAAGCTTGACATTTGTGATGCATTAGTCAATTTTGGATTCATGGTTTCACAAATTGGTTGTTTTGCAGACAGCTGCATTCACAGACTTTCAAGGTCTTAACTCTAGAGAGCTTTACTATACAGAGCTTAAAGGAAGTAGTTGTTACTTTGACATGCTAATAGCAGAAGGGGAGTTATCTAATCTAACTCAACGCTCCAGTCTCCCAGCAGGCACTATCCCAGCTGTTACATCATGACAGTGCTGCTGGAGAAATGCTGAACCCTGAAGTGCTCAATTGAATTTGTGTTGTTTATGAATGTGTGTATGTTTATGAGACACCATCCTCTCTCTTAATCCCATGACACTCATTTGTGTTGATATTATTAAGTTAGCATTACGGATGTCGGTATTCTGAAAGCTTCTGTGGTGAAACAGAGCCCACTGTTGGGGTAAATGCAGAAACGTGGTTAGGGTTTAACAGCAGGAATTTAGTCTGAATCAGTCTTGCATACCTTGAATCGGGGGTGGATGACCAAAAATAAATATAAACTAATAGTATAGTGTAATATAGTATAGTATAGTTATAGTGTATATATAGTATAGTGTATATATATATACTTATATATGCTTATGCATTGGCATTTTACTTTTCAGTGTGCCTAAAAATAGCTTTTTATTTTTATTTTTTTTTGGCCAACAAAATCATTGTCAATATATTATGCCATGATTATTTGGGATTATTTGAAGCCGTGTTTAAACTGCATTTTGGAAGTTCGAATTCGGGGCACCATATCAGTCCGTTATATGGAGAAAAATCCTGAAATGTTTTTCTCAAAATAACAATTTCTTTACGACTGAAAAAAAAAAAAAAAAAAAAAAAAAAAAAAACATGAACATCTTGCATGACAAGGGGGTGAGTACATTATCTGTAAATTGTTCTGAAAGTGGACTTGTCCTTTAATATATATCACCCGGCCATAATATATTCTGGCTCATGTGGAAACTTTACATTAAACACTCCTAACCTCTTCTTTTATTATTTATGTGTTTTTGCTAAAACTGGCTGTATGTCCCAGCAAAGCTAAGTTCATCCACATTAAACGTTAATATGGTTTGTAGCAGAAGTGTTTCTGTGTCCGAAGTTAATCATAGGGTTGCTTGGTTAGTTGGATGGAGAGGTGAACAAGTAGACAGACAAGTGACTTTTTGGCTCCAAATCAATTTTCTGTCTCAGTGAGGGTCTCAGGTCTTGCAGTGTGACATAATAGAACCTCTATAGGGGTCCTAGATTGCTCTCAGGTGAGATGATGGGTATTAGAATCTAAAATTGTTAATACAGTTGGATTTGGTTTAAACAATTTGATTTGAGAACAGTGTAAATGAGCCAATTAATTAAACATTTTACCTCGATTATGATTAATAAATTATTATTTTTATTTTATTATTATTATTTTTTAAAGCCCTCATAGTTCTAGATGTGAATCTGACTCATGATCGCTGTTGCGTGTGATCCTTTTTAACAGGATTTAAAAAAATGAATTAACCAACATGGGAAAATTACTTTTCGATTTAATCCAGCCCTATTATTTAAGCAAAATTAAACAAAACAATTAATAGCAATAACACCTCAAATGGCATTTTCTACAGGTGAAACTGGCTCTAATTGCAGACGGTGCTTTCCGGGATGCCAATCTACATCTTATTGTGCCTACATATTGTGAGAATTTTTCTCTCATTTTCTCCATTATGTTGCTGAATGGCAGGAGTTGTGCAATAGCTTCTTTGGTATTTAGATGCTCCGTTAATCTACGGCATGTGTTGCCATGGTTGCCCTGCACTCGGATGTACTGCTCTTTTTCAAGAGTCCCTTAGATCACAACATGAAGAGCATTTTCAACTGCTTTGATTAAAGTAAAATGAAATATAAAACACTAACTAGTTATGACTATAGCCTTCAGTGTTAAATAGAACAGTGCATTTAAATGAATAGTTTACTAGTTAAATCAAAATATTTTATGTTGTGTGTGTACGTATAGATATGTTGGTATAGAGTAGTGGTCAAAAGTTTACATACACCATGCAGCATCTGCAAAAAGTTAATTATTTTACCAAAACAAGAGGGATCATACAAAATGCATGTTTTTTTTTTTTGTTTTTTTATTTAGTACTGACCTGAATAAGATATTTCACATAAAAGACTGTGTTTTTTTTGTGTGTGTGATAGTTGTTCATGTCCCTGGTTTGTCCTGAAAAGTTAAACTGTCTGCTGTTCTTCAGAAAAATCCTTCAGGTCCCACAAATTCTTACATTTTTCAACATTTTTGTGTATTTGAACCCTTTTCAAACAGTGACTATATGATTTTGAGATCCATCGTTTCAAACTGAGGACAACTGAGGGACTCATATGCAACTATTATAAAAGGTTCAAATGCTTGCTGATGCTTCAGATGAAAACATGATTAAGAGCTAGGGGTGAAAACTTTTGAACTGAATGAAGATGTGTACATTTTTCTTATTTTGCCTAAATGTCGTTTTTTTTTTTTCATTTAATACTGCCCTTCAGAAGCTAGAGAAGATACTTGTTTCCTAGAACACAAAAGAAGTTAAGTTTAACCTGATATTTAAATTCGTTTTAAGTTTAAGTAAGTTTTTCACCCCTTAATTCGTCGTATTTCTTTCAGGAGCATCAGCGAGTGTTTAAAACTTCTGTAATAGTTGCATATGAGTCCATCAGTTGTCCTCAGTGTGAAAAATGTTGGAAAGGTTTCAAATACACAAAAATGCTGGTAAACCAAAGAATTTGCAGGAGCTGAAGAATTTTTCTGAAGAACAGTCTGCAGTTTAACTGTTCAGGACAAACAAAAGAAATCATGAACAACTATCACTAAGCAAAAGAACACTGGATCATTCAGATAACAACACAGTATTAAGAATCAAGCGTATGTAAAGTTTTGAACAGGGTCATTTTTATAAATTCAACTAATATTTTCTCTTGTGGACTATATATAAGCATTTGTGAAGTATCTTATTCAGGTAGGTAATAAATAAAAAATAACATGCATTTTGCATGATCCCTCATATTTTAGTAAAATAATTAACATTTTGCAGATTATGCAAGGTGTATGTAAACTTTTGACTTAAACTGTATGTATATTATTTTTAATAATATGACATTGTAATGTCAAAATTATCGTACAATTAAAACAATTATTAAAAAAATATAAAAAAAAACCTACAAAAAAATCCATTAATAGAGCTGAGTTGAGTTGTTTTCCAGTTGCTATTTTTCTGTTGTGAAAAGACAGGCCTTCCACATGTGGCGGCTGTCATCGTTTCAGAGTCTCCATGTGATTCATGGTCCACCGGATGACATGACCTCCGCATATCTCACAATAGCTTTCCCTGACAGGTTAAAGAGAAGAGAGAGAGAGAGAGAGAGAGAAATCTATTCTGCCTGCTCTGCTTCACCTGTATATGTGTGTGTGTGTATGTGGACACCAGTTGTTTTCTGCCACACGCACACCTGCTCTCTGACATCTGTAACCTATTGTCAGCTTCCTGTTTGGCGTGTGTCAGGGCTCATTCCTGACACCCGCTGTTCAGCATATGGCCGACGGCAGTGATTCTAGATCAGCACACTTTAGCCTCATCATTAATTAATTGTATGCATTTGATAACACCTACCATATCTTTGGTATTGAGTCATTTTCAAATAAGTGACATTCCTTTTTTGTAAGGAAACTAACATCTAATTGAAGTGGATGGAAAATTAATTTCATGCATCAAACCAGCTAATAATAATAATAATAATAATATGCCACTAAATGCTGTTGTATGATCTTACATTTGATGTAATGTAGATATTAGCAATTTCTGCAATTCTCATATAATTGTGTAGTCTTTTTGTTTTGAAGAACTTGATGAAACAGGAAGTTGTGGCCTAGTTTGAGGGTGAGTGACCAATGTGGTGTTCATCAGTCATATTCTAATGAATCATGCAGGACCAAGATGGCTTGACAGATGGTTGCAGCTTCAGCAAACAAGCCGGCCCACCCCCTACAAAATAATGTGGGGCTCTTGTCGTTTTGAAGCCCTGTGGTGGCATGAACAAAGAACCCAACAACTGAATGAATGCACACAAATGTATCGTAACGAAACGCTGCCCCCCTCAGGGGAGGAGACCTCTGAGGACATACTAAAAATCATATATTCAGTTGTGAAAGATGCCTTATTTTGCAATGATAAAATTGAAAATTAAAGCAAAAGAACACAGTGAGTGGCTAATGTAAGTTACTGCTCCATTTTAGTAAAAGTAAAGTAAAACTTCTCTTCAACTCTGTTTTTTTTCTACATCCAGTTGATAAAAGCACTAGCACTGTTTTAGCTATTATTTATGTGCCTGCTTTCAGACCTGGTTTTTGAGGCCAGCGTAGAGCTTTTTTTGGGAACTGTTTTCAACCATCTAAAGTCATTTAAAAGCAAAACATCTTAAGGCACCGTGGTTCTTGTGGAAATTACAACATTAGCGCTTTGGTTCTATTTTAAGGACTCCTAAATTTATTGTAGCTGTTACTCTAACTGTTCGTATGCCATGCGTGCATTTGTGGGTGGATGGTAAATTTTAAGACTTTTTAAAGTAATTAAAATTGGCAGTAAAGAGTTTTATGTTGCAAAAATAATTTTAAATAAATGAACCATGGGGAGCAATTTCCTACAGTCTAGTATTTTTGTCATAGATTTATAAACATCAAAGTACCTTGAGTTTTTCAAATACAGGCTTTTCCTCCTTTTTGCCTGTCTGATAACAGGCTGTAGCAGCTTTCTGCAGAGGCATTCTGATTCAGTTCTTTCCCAGCAACCATCTACAATGTTAATAATTTGGGTAATTCATCTTGCAGAGTGCAGCAAAAAGAGCTGTTCTCTCAGCTGTCTCTTCCAAACAGGTTTTGCATTTGAAATGTTTGGTTAAACACTGAAAGAAGAAAGCGCTTTGTCTCATGATGAAGTCTTTTTTTTGTGAGCAGTGTGTTTGAATAAATCTGTGAGCTAATCCATGAAAGGATTCAAATTCTGCTGTTCTTAGTCTTTTGCAGAGACAGACTTCTGAGTATTGGTATGAAGTCTAATCCATTTTGTAGCTTACTTTGACCAAGAACAACATGCTTGGATAGTAAAAAAAATCACCATAACTGACATGAAAAGCAACCAACCACAGTATGTTTTGCTTGCATCATTCAGCTAATTGTTACTTTTAAATCACTACTGATTATTTCACAGAATCCACAGTTTTACTTTTGGATATCTAGTTAACATGCTGCTAAACACTTTCAGCCTTTGAGTATCTTTTAAAGGTTTTATGCATTAGTTCTCCCTCAGAACTGCTCATTACCAAATTGCCAAATTCTGACTTTTTTTCTAGCAATTGTGAGTTTGTCATGCAATTCTGATATTTTTTTGTCTGACTTTTTTTTTTTCGTGGTACAAACTCACAATTCTGACTTTTTATCTCAGAATTCTGAGATGAGATAACTCACAATTTTGACATTTTTCTCAGAATTTCATGTTATAAAGTCATAATTAAGAGATATACTCACTATTCTGACAGAATTGTGTAATATAAACTTGCGATTCTGACTTTTTTTCTCAGAATTGCACGATATAAACTCGCAATTGCATGTTATAAAGTCAGAATTGCGAGATATAAACTCACTATTCTGACTTTTTTTATAATTGCAAGATATAAACTCACAATTGCAAGAAAAAAAGTCAGAATTGTGAAATACAAACTCGTATTTGTGGGAAAAAAATCAGAATTGTGAGGTATCTCGCAATTCTGACTTTTTCTTGCAATTTTGAGTTTATATCTTTATCTCGCAATTGTTTGTATCATGCAATTCTGAGAAAATATTTTTTGTCTGACTTTTTTTCATGATACAGTCTCACAATTCTGACTTTTTTCTCAAAACTGCGTAATGCAAACTCGCATTTGCGGGAATTTTTTATCTCATAATTCTAAGAAAAAAGCCAGAATTGCAAGTTTATATTACGCAATTCTAAGAAAAAGTCACAGTTGTGAGTTTATATCTTTTGTCTGACTTTTTTCGTGATACAAATTCATTTTGTTGTAATATCACATAATTAGTCAGACAAAAGAAAAAACAGTTAGGCATTTCTTTAAATGTATTCTTTTGTGTTCCAAAATATAATTTGTGAACTTTAAGTACAATGTAAACTTTACAATATATTCTGTATTTAAAAAAAAAAAAAGTAAAATTTAAAATAATAATAATACATTTTAGTTTATGTTACATAATTTTTGATTATCTAAATGTTTTTTAGTTTACATTGTTTTCCTATCTGTTTGTCTGGTTTTTTTTTTTTCATTTATTTTTAATTTTAGTTTCCCTTAATAATAACAACGCTAATCGAATCTGCCAATTTTAGTCAGCTCTTGCCATTTTTATAAGAATGCTGGCATGTATCTCTCTTTCTCTCTCTCTCTCTCTCTCTCTTTGCTCTCTCCAATGCAGCTCAATTTTCCCATGCACTTTTTAAATCAGAGATGCATCAGGAGAATGATGCAGTTTGGCTAGAGGCATCCAGCTAATGAGAATTCAATCTTCCCATAATTTTAATAAAGTCCCGTTTCAGGCCGCATACATTCTCCCATGTGTCGCTTAGGCGTAAGGCGGCACATGGCCTCGGGGCACTGTGCATTCTTTATGTGTTTGTGTTTGTGAGTGTGTCTTTATGACTCTTCACCCATTCCAAAGGCAAGAACTTTGGAGGAATCATTACACTTTTACATTTCCCCAGGAGTCCCCTGTGCAGCTCCACAGACTGTCAGTCTGATCTAAAACCACTCTCAATCCAAAACCAAGAACAGATTTTGCATTTCATTACTCTGCTCATTATGGTCCTGAAATGTCAAATGTAACACAAAGGAGGGTCGGTCAGGAATAGACTTTAAAGGAGAGCTTAGATGAACAATGCAGTACAGGATGTGACTTCACTTTCTGTGCAGTGTTCTTGACCTTATAGGGTCTCTGGGGGCTAATGAACCAAATACCAAGAACAGAGATGAGTCTGGCTGTTTTGATGACATCATTCTTTCTGTGTGAGATGCTTCCTGTTCCCATTGGTGAGAAGATCATGGCTTGGGGTGAAGGGAATGCACTCTCACGCTATAATTCTGTTTCATGCCAAAAACTCATTAACTTGTTTGTCTGATCTTGTAGATGGTTTATCTCAAATGGATTGAATTTGAAAACACATTTGGACTATTGTCTGATTTTAATGAAGCTGTGTAGTGAGCTAGAATTTGGTTTGGAGAAAGAAATATGATGCTTGTAATGAAATATCATGGCTATGTCTTCACCAATCCAATATTGCTTGGTATGTCAGTGCAGTTACTTTTAATATACAGTCCAAACAGTTGTAGAGACTGTCCAAAACTTGCCAGTGTGATAGTGGAGTGTTGTGGGTGGTTAGTAGGTGGTTGTTTACCAGCCCAAAATCTCTGTGGCATTCTAGTATTCAGATATGTCACAAGCCCCTACAGTGTAAGTTTTATGAGATTTTTCAACAGAAGAAAGCAAGTTATACAGGTTTGAAACAACACGAGGTTGAATAACTGATGGCAGAATAACAACAAATTGCGCATTTTAAGAGCATAGGGTTGGTTCAGAATAATTTCTTTGGTAGTGACCTTGTAACCTATTAAGAATTACAATGTAGTGATCCGATTATTAGTAATTGTATTTATGTTTTGAACACTTTGTGTCTTTTTCCCGTTTTCATAATGTTTGTGAGCTGCTTTCACAGGCAGAAGGCACCATCTTGTTTGTCATTTCCTCAGCCCTTATGTTATTTGTGTCTGGGGAACATTAGCCTCTGGCTCGCTATGGCTCCTGCTGAATATTAAAGACCTGCATGTGGCACGGGTACATTACCCATCCTACCACAGCGCCTTTATTTTCCAGTCATTTAACTACAGATCCATTTAGAGCCGAATCATTTAAAAATTATGTTTATTTGAGCCCAGGAAGCATTTTCTGACATGGCTTACTCGGCAACTGGCTTCAGTTTGTCCCAGTTGACAACTTGAATTCGTAATAGTGTTGTTGTTGTCAGCTGAAACAATTAAAAATCTTTTTTTGGTAGCTGAAATAAAGCTGTAATAAAATAAAATAAAATAAAAATATTAGTTGAAAAACATGAAAATCTAAACTTAAACAAAAATGAGAAATGTTGCCTTGAAGATAAATTGCTTAAATTACTAAAACTGAAATAAATGTGAATTAAAACAATATAGAAACGTAAAAAAAAAATAATATTGACATAACTGCATAAATTACTTCAACTGAAAATATAAAGTTAATTCAAAATGTTTATCATAACGTAAAATATTACTATTACAATATTTGCAGTGCTGCATTTGTTGTTTGCTATTTTTTTCATATTGTTCGACAGTGATTTTTGATTTTAAATATGGTAAAAGAAAATGTGCATGCTTAGTGGTAGCTAAAAGCATGATTAAAAACAGCCGACATAGTTAATAAAACCATGCAAGGAGGGAGGGATGTGTAAAACTTTGTGAATGACAGGTGTTCCAGATCTCTGGAAATCCCTTTGCAGATTTCTGCATGTGCATATTCCATGAGGGCCTGATGATTACAATGTGTGAACTAATTGTAACTTTTCACCTTGTGACTTTTCAGTGTTGCCGTGGGAGTTGGTTTCTATGGAAACAGTGAAACAAATGATGGGGTGTACCAGCTGACCTATTCTCTCTATAATGCCAATCACACGCTGGCGGGAGTGGACAGTTTGGTAAGTACAAAAATAGCAGCGCTGATTATAAATAGCACACTGAGACTGTTTTTGACTCCCTGACCAACTTTAGTCTTGACTGATTTTCAGCTGAAATGTCCCAATAGTCTCTCTGACGTCTGCCAAGCAAATTCACCCCCTCTAAAGTCTAACATCATCTCTTTTTCCTCCCCACAAATAGTTCTGCAGAAGCGTTCCTTCCAACCAAACCTCAGCCAGATGGTCCTTATATCCAGTTCATTTGCTTGCTCCTGTTAAACCCTTTTTTCTGCCAATCAGCGCTGCTAAAATTTCATGGGTTCCCCACTGAGTGCATGATTGATTTTCCGACATCCCTTTGCAATAGCAAGGACACCACTGAAGATATATGCAGCAACATGTAACCGCTCAGTCTATCTCGAAAGATGGGAACGACAAGGGTTATATCTGTGTGTGTTAGAAAACACGCACACACTCTAGTGTGTTCCTGTGATATGGAGTGGTTGGAGAAAATACCTCAAATTGGTTTTTACAGCCTTTTATGTTTGTGCAGTTATGAAGGCCTCTTTTTCCTTCTCGCCATTGTCCCTTTCAAGGCCCTGAAGGCTGGGGCATGAATAAAACCTAATTCATGTATCTTCAGCCAGACCTATTTATATCCGTCTCCGTTTTCTGATTCAAATGCGTAGAGCTGACAGTGACACTAAGACGCTTTAATCCTGCTTCACGCACCAATTTCATGCACTTGGTAGGGTCTTTCATGCCTCTGGTTGTGAGTTTTAGCTATTGCATGGTGGACTGAAAGATCTATCTATCTATCTATCTATCTGTCTGTCTATCTATCTATCTATCTATCTATCTATCTATCTGTCTATGTCTAACTGTCTATCTATCTGTCTATCTATCTCTCTGTCTATCTATCTGTCTATCTATCTCTCTGTCTATCTATCTGTCGTTCCATCTGTCATTCTCTTTATCCGTCTTTGTCGGTGCCGATAGCCTTGTGGGCGGAGTGCCGACATACAGCGTCATTGCGCTTCAGGTGTCCCGTATTTAATCCCAACTCGAGGACCTTTCCCGATCCTGTCCCCTCTCTCTCTCCCACTTTTCTTCCCATCCTATCACAATAAAGGGAAAAATGCTCCCCATTCATCCTTTCTATGTTCTGTTTGTCTGCCTATCCGTCCGTCCGTCCATCTGTCCATCCATCCACTCCATCCATCTGTTCCATCAATTCATCCATCCATCTGTTCCATCGCTGTCTGTCCATCCATCCATCTATCCATCTGTTCCATCGCTCTATCTGTCCATCAATCCATCCATCCATCCATTCCATCGCTCTGTTTGTCCATCCATCCATCCATCATTCATCCATCCATCATCATTCAGTCCGCCCTTCCCTCCATTTATTTATCAATTCATATGTCCATCTATCCATCTAGCCTTCTGTTGTTCATCCGTCCATCCTTCCATCCACACCTCCGTCCATCCTGTCTGTCCCTGCATTGTTCTGTCTAGCAGTCTGTTTATCTGTCTTTCCTTCCATCCATCCATCCATCCATCCATCCAACATTTCGTCCATCCATCCATCTATCATTCATTCATCCATCTATCCATCCATCATTCAGTCCATTCATCCATCATTCAGTCTGTCCATCCATCATTCAGTCCGTCCATCTATCCATACAGCCTTCCATCCATCCATCCTGTCTGTCCGTGCATCGTTCTGTCTGTCCAACCATACCAATTTTCATTTTGTCCATCGGTCTAGCGTTCTGTTGTTCATCCGTCCTTCCTTCCATCCATCCATTCATCATTCAGTCCGTCCATTTGTCCATCATTCACTCCGTCTATTTGTCCATCATTCAGTCAGTCCGTTTGTCCATCTGTCCAACCATCCATCCATCCTGTCTGTCCATTCACTGCTCTGTATAGCGTTTTTTTTCATCTGTCCGTCCATCCATCCTTCCAGTCCTTTGTTCTGTCTATCTGTCCATACCAATCATTGTTTTGTCCATCCATCTGTTAATTCTGTTGTTCATTTGCCCTTCCATCCATCCATCCATCTTTCTGTATCTTTCACTCCATCACTCTGTCTTTCTATCGATCTATCAATCAACCCATCTGTCTCTCCACACATACAGCTGCTATTATAAGGTGTTGTATGATGAGGCCAATTTAAGAGTCACACCTGTTGGTAGAACAGTCATCAGTCTCAGATACTGTCAGTTCGAGGTCCACTAGACATTATCATCAACTCTAGTGATTGCATCATCAACCCAAACCTATCCTTATATTTATTCCCATATATTTACTGGCTGATGACAAATATATTCACTTCCATATAGATCTTAAAAAATTGTGTAAAAATTTCAGTGCAAACATCTTGCAAGCTACAGATCAGTAATCCACAGCTGTTCAGCTCACTTACACCTGTTGTACGAGCCTTCAGGGAAGCATTTATGCTGTGTTTCTGAACTGATCGGAAACTGAAGGTGCTCTGAGCATCTGCCCGCTTACACTGTTGAGGAGTTGAGGATTAACTCCCCATCTGCACTAATGGAGATTAATGCGTCTGTTTCTGTCTCACTCTGAATTATGAGGCACACACTTATCTGAGGTCAACTTGATTCCCTCAACACACACTCTGAGTCATCACAAGCCAAAAGGCATAACTGACCTAGGAACTGCACTTTTGGGGGGGGGGAATCATCTATAATTTTCATTAGCAGTCTGCCTCAGAGCACATTGTTGTGAAAAAATGATGTAATGGTACTCAGAAGGACTAGAGATGTTTTTGGTTTTTAGGTCATGACCTCAGATTAATGTCAGCTAGCTTCAAGAATCATCAATACATTTATCTAAGCCTGCCATCAAGTAGAAGAGACCCTCCATTCTTGAATTGCTCCTTAGAGACCAGGTCCTTCAAATGGTACAAAGTGCCCACTGTCTGAAAAACCCAGCATGCAATGCCTATAATTAGCCATGAACCCTACGACAAAGGCTTTGATGAAGTCAGTTGTGGAAATCTTTGACTTCCTGATTGAGGCTCTTCAATGGCTCTGCCCGCCTGAAAACAATGATTTAATTTGGCATCCACTGCACACAGATGCTCGTTCTTTCTCTCTCTCACATGCACACGCATGCGCACACACTCTTTTTGTTTGAAAGCACTGAGCTGCATTTTCAAAGGAGTCAAGAGAAGGAGTAACAGGACTTTTTGTTTTGTTTTTTGCAGGAGTGTTGAGCGGTGACTGCTTAGTTTTATTGGTTCTGGGCCATAAGGTCTCTTGTTCACCTCCTCTCAACACCCCCTCTGTGCTTGCAAATGAACTGTGTGGCTTCCTGTGCAGATCTGTTTTGTGTTCACAGAGGCACCTAGGGATTAACAATGACATAAATTATTTGGTTTGAGTTACATGAGAAGAATAATGCTGTAGATTCATTTTGGGGCAAGTTATTACATGTCTTTTATGTTGTATACACTTTTATATGTTATTCTTTTCAGTTATTATTAATTTTAATTAATGTCAATAAACAACATGGTCATTGTGACAACTAACCCCATATGATGGAATAGCATGCTTTGTTAAATGTAACTATTTATTTCCTAGGTAATAATTCTAGAGATGTCCAATTGTTTTGTAGTCAGTACAGGAAAAGCAAATTATATTTTCAGGATTTTTATTTGGGTAATACAATATTACAGAATGCCAACCCAGAGCTCTGTTGTTCTATAAATACTCTGTTCTCTGCACGGTGTGACATGATGCAGAGCACTGGGTCGTTTTGTACCGTCCTCTCAGCTTGCGAAGGTCACTTTCTTGAGCGCTTTGACCAGAATGCGGCATTTTCTGGACCCAAGCCAGCTGCTTAACCATAACCGTGTTTTCATTGAGTGTAACTTTATCCAGAGTTTAGGTTTTGAGTGAGAAGTAGTCAGTGAAATGTTTGACAGCATAGATTAAAGTGTCACATTTGTGGACATTTCAGTTTAGGCAAAAGGCTACGGAATGTCTCGCTCAAGAAAACCTGGAGGAAAATAGTTTGAAGGCAGAGTCTGTTTGAAAGGGTTGTGATTTATAGACTACCTTTATTTTCAATCTGTGGAATGAAGGTTGAATGAGCTCTCGTTCAGGCTGGGCTCCAGGTGCAGGAGTATAAGTCACTTCAATGCTCTATATTGAAACTGTTGTCGGCCCCCGGCCCTTCACTATCCCCTCCTGACCATTCAGGACAGAACTGAGTCATAGGTGAATGTTAATTTACTATCTTGGATACTAAACTGTTAGTAGAATTGTTAACAAGAATGTTTTTTCGTCTCACTCTCTCTTGTCCTTTCTGCTTGTTTTCTTTATCGACTTGCAATGTGCAAACGACTGCCAACATTCTCATATTTAGACTGTATTTAATAGGGTGGAACATTTGAAATGTGTTAATGGTGCAGGAAATGCATGTTCTGCAGAGTTTTGAAAGTTTTTGCCAATGGTTGGTGAAAAAGTTGTGGGATTCTTACCATTTCAAACAACCCAAAAATTCTCTCTCAGGAAAAGAAGTCCCACAATCCTCCTGATATTCTTCTCACACATCAATTAACCGCGAGAGAAAATTGATAGAAAGTAATAACGACTTGCAGAGCTGGGAGCTGTTTATCCATCACCCTTGAGGCAGTTAATCAAACGTTCGTCGAAGGTGAATTTGAAGACAAAGTGAATTTGATTGTTGTGCTGAGTTCCTCAGATTGATTTTTCCTTTCAGTGTCAGGTTGTGAACTCTCTCAAGCTCAAGTTTTACCCCACCAGTTACATCTGATCTTTATCTTACTACTTCCTCACAGTCTTTGTTGCATGTTGGTCCTTATATGTTCATTTCTGGTTCTCAGTAACTATATTGAGAACCTCTGAACTAGTTCTACCAGCAAATCCCCAGACATTCCCACAGCCGTTATTAGAAGACCTGTAAGCAGTAAGGTCATCATTCCCTATTTGTAATCTCTCTCTTTTCTCATTTTTGTCTTACGTTCCCCCCCCACGATTTTAATGGAGAAATATAAAATCATATCTGGATATAGAGCAGGCAGCACCACTTAGTGCTTGTGTTCCATTTCACGCTTCAGCTCTCCCATTCAAATTTAATTGCAGAAGCTCTGCGCCTACAGAAACCAGAGACAATCAATTAGAGCCGCAGCGCTGGGAGAAAAATCTCAGTCTCGTATCTTAACCACTTCCTCATATGCATTACAGTTGTGGCTTAAGAAACACAGCTCGGATGTCTAGCGTTTGTTCATTAGCTGGATTATTGGATTACGTTCAGATGAGATATTAAACCCTACCGAGGAGGTTTTCACAGTCGCGGCCACACAATAATCCTTGCTATTCCCAAGAAACATACAAAATGTTTCTAACCCTCAGAACTGAAAAACATCAGGTCTTTTGCGTTTCGTGAAAGGAATCAGGAGAATGCAGTGCTGTTTTGAGGTCAAAGATCTTATGAAAAACAAATCCGGTCGAACTAGATAATCAATGTGGAATTGAGTTTCTCACAGCTTTGGGTATGAGATCACTTCGCTCTTGAGTAGTGATGTCATAACCTAAAGGAAACTGCTGGGAATTGAGTCTGGGCCATGAGTATTTGATTTCAGGATGTAGAACATTTGCCTGGGAATCCCCTGATTTTGCTGTTTTTCGTTTTTATTGAACTGTAAATATGTTGCATGTGCATGCACCCATCTGGCCTCGTCTCATCTATTTTTTTTCTAACAACACACTCTATTTAATGAAGCTTTTTGGTGGGTCTATTAGAAGGGATGAGGGAACATAAATCTGGTTACAAACCAGCTAGATATAGTGCAAAAGTATTCATACCCCTTCATTTTTTTCACATTTTATTTTGCAGCCTTATGTTAAACTGCTTTAAATTATTTTTTTCCCACATTAATCTACACTCCATACACCATAATGACAAAGCACAAAACAGATTTGTGCTAATTTATTAAAAATAAAATACTGAAATAAGTACATTGCATAAGTATTCATACCCTAAACTCAGTACTTACTTAAAGCATCTTTACAGTCTCAAATCTTTTTGAGTATGATGCGACAAGTTTTGTGCATCTGCATTTGGCAGTTATCTGCCATTCTTCACCTCACCTCTTCACCTCTCAAGCTTTGTCAACTTGGATGGGGGCTGGTAGACATTTTTAGGTTTCTCCAGAAATGTTTGATTGTTTTCGAAGTCCAGGCTGTGGCTGGGTCACTTAAGGACTCAAGTGTTGTCTATAAGCCACTCCTGCTATTTGCTTTGGGTCATCGTCCTGTTGGAAGGTAAACCTTCTGCGCAGTCTGAGGTATTGAATGCTCTGGTCTGGGTTTTAATTAAGGCTATCTCAATTTTTTGGAGCTTTCCTTTTCCTCTGACGAGTATAAGGCTACTATTACCACACTTTACTGTTGGGATGATACTCTGCAGGTGATGAGCAGTGCCTGGTTTCCTCCTCTGGTTCATTAGACCAGAGAATCTTGTTTCTCACAATCTTAGAGTTCTTTAGGTGCTTTGTTGCAATTCCAAGTGGGCTTTCGTCTTTACCGAGGAGTATTGAGTTTGTTCACACAGCCATAAAGCCCAGATCAGTGGAGTGTTGTTTGTCCTTCCGTAGGTTTCTCCCATCTGCATATATAATCATAGAGCTCAAATAGAGTGACCATCAGCTTCTTGGTCACAAGTCTAACCAAGACCCTTGTCCATCGAATGCTCAGTTTGGCCAAGAGGCCACCTCTAGGAAGTGTCTCAGTTGTTCCAACATTCTTCCATTATGGATAATGGAGGCTACATGCTTCTGTGAACCTTCAATGTAGCAGATTGTTTGAGCTCTACAGGAAGTTCTTTTGATCTCAGGGCTTGGTTTTTGCTCCGCTATGCGTTTTCAGCTGTTAGACCTTTTATTGAGAGATGTGTGCCTTTCCATATCTTACTCATTCAAGTAATTTGCCACAGGTTAACTCCATTTGAAGTATAGTAACATCTACAAGCAATATGAATGCTACTGAGCTCATTTTCATGTGTCCCAGAAAAGGTAATGAACACTTATGCAATGGAATCGTTTCAGTTTTCTTATTTCTAATGAATTTGCAAAATTGTTCAAAATCTTTTTTTGTGCTTTGTCAGAGTGTAGATTGATGTGGAACAAAAAAGTAATTTAAAGCATTTTAACATAAGCCTGCAACACAACAAAACATTAAAAAATGAAGGGGTATAAATACTTTCGCAAGGCACTGTATTTGTGGCCGTTCAGACAGAGAACAGCTCTTTTTAGAGCACATGCAGTACTTTCTCACATACCTAATTTGGCTTTTTCACTTCGCTACACTTTTAGAAAAGGCAGTACCAAAGTTGTCATTTGTTCCTCTTCAAAAAGTTACATTTTGTACCTTACCTACATCTAGAGGTTGCATATTGCTGCCTTAAAAGTACATATTAGCACCTGAAGTGTTCATATTAGTACCTTTTGAAAGGATATTGAATAAGAGGTTATGTTAAGAAGGACATCATGCATCTTTGTGTTCTTATTTATTCTGCATTTAACGTGCTTGTCAGCCAGATAAACAGATTTAGTGATTTTAAATCAACAGTATGAACTCTAAAAGCTTTTTAATTGCTTATATTTTAAATTGACTATTAAAAAATGGTTTTAATGTTTTCAATATTGAAAACTAAAGTACACAACCTGAAATAGTTTGGAAGAAGTCTGTTTTGCTCACCAAGGCTGCATATATTTAATCAAAAACTATAATATTGTGAAATATTGTTGCAGATTAAAATAACTGTTTTCTCTTTGAATATATTTTAAAATGTAATTTATTTCTGTGATTTGCATTTTGAATTTTCGGCATCATTACTCCAGTGTTCAGTGTGACATGATCCTTCAGAAATCATTTTAATATGCTGATTTGATGCTCAAGAAATATTTCTTATCATTTACAGCAACATTTGAAATTGTTGTAAATTTTTAATGGTAGAGCATGTCATTATAAAAAAGTATTTCTGTGTGCCCTAACAGTGTTGTTCTCTCACAGGTAACTGGTACTGTGGGAGGCATGCAGAGTGGCCTAAACGAGCACTTGTCTCGACTGGGCGAGATCTTTGCCGCACGGGGAGACTTTGTGCAGACACTGCAGTTTATGCAACAGATGTCAGACAACATCATTAAGCAGCTACTTGGGCTTCCAGATTGGGAAAAGGCGAAAGTAGACCTGGCCGCCATAGCTGATCAGACAGCATACGTGGAGTATTACAGGTAATGATGAGAGCTTCCATAATGTGCCTCTCCTGCAACACATTTTCTGTGCAATGCAGGTTTATTTTCTACTCTTGTTTTGTAGCAGGCACAAGCATGAAATTGCATCCTTGACTTTTCATACTCTCCTAAGTTTGGTTGAGTGAAGCGCCATGGTAGTCCATCAGCTGCTAATGCTTGACTACATATGTGTACAGTCTGTTTTATAACTGCATTTAAAGCCATTTCCTTGTGTTAGACACTATAGATCACATGTTATTTACTGCCTCAGCTTCACCGCTGGTCATCCATCAAAACATCCGCCAGTACTGCATTTTTATTCCCGCCATCTTTCCACATTGCAGATGACAGGTTGATAAGTGATGATGTCACAGTTCTTTAGCTTAGGTTGCCAGAAAAGTTCAACTTTGATAGGAAGCATATTAATATAGCTGGTATGTGATAGCGATAATGTGAATGTGGGTGTGCATGTGTCGGCGCGCAGTTTATAAGAAGAGACACGTTCATCTATTCCCCTCTGACAGGGTTTCAGCATATGAAATATTAATACCTATAGAAGTTGTTCATCTATTATGAATTATTTCCAGAGACGAAGAGCTCTCTAGAGTGGCCTAGGCAGAACACACACGCTAACAAGATGATTTTATATCTTAGGGATTGCGCTTTTGTAGCTCAGTCATGTTTTACTTAAGTATGTAACTTAAAATGCAACCTAAAATTCGTGAGGAGAAATAAAAATGACACATGGAACAATTCTTGACATGAAAGATGAGTATAAAATGAATGTGGATAGCATTGTTCTGATGCTATTTTGGTCTTTAGAGAATCTGATGTGATAAGAGAAATGTTTCATATTTTTGTTTATATATATTTTCCATGGTATTCTGTCAGATTTGAGAACAGTTGCTGTTAAAATATTTCTGAAATTCTAGAGGAGATGCATTTAAGATACTGGGATTGTTTTTCCCAAGTGAAAAAGAGAAGCAGATCTGTGTGAAACAGCTGAGAAATTAAAGAGATTTCGTTTGTCATTTTTCTTGCACAAACTCCTGCTTCTTATCCTGTTTATTTTTCACACATTTCCTGATTAACAATTACTAAACTTGGCAATATATTGTGTGAATTCCTCGCCAGCATCTCCGAACATGTCATTTAATGTTTATTCATTAACTTCTTATAAAAGTCTTCATCTGCTATGTTTTTTTTTTTTATTCTGAAGGTGGTTAACATACCTCCTGATACTGATCTTGGATCTGATCATCTGTCTCGCTGCTTGTCTGGGCCTGGCCAAACAATCCCGCTGGCTGCTCACTACGTGAGTACAAACATGTTGTTACATTGGGTTACCATGAGATGGTGAATACTGGAATTAAAGACAAAGATGTACAAAGAAAGATCTTTGTTTGAGTAGCTTCTCACAGAACCCTAAAATTTCATTGGTGCCCCGATTTTGAACTTCCAAATTGTAGTTTAAATGCAGGTTCAAAGGGCTCTAAACGATCCCAGCCGAGGAAGAAGGGTCTTATCTAGCGAAACGATCTGTCATTTCTTTCGAATAATTAAAAATTTGTATACTTTTTAAGCACTAAAGCTTGTGTAGCACAGACTCTGGGATGCGCGTTCACGACGCTACGAATCTCGTCTAAGGTCATCGTCTGTGTACTCAAAAAGGTAGAGTATGCCGAAAAACTCCATCTCATTTTCTCCTACAACTTCAGAATCATCTGACATTGTTGTACCTTTTGGTTTGTAAACAGTGTTCAACTTACTTGCACTTCCATAGTCTTTGCACTTTCGCTTTGTAAACACTGGGTCTGTAGTTCCGTGTGACCTTTCAATGTGATTCAGTAGTACGTAGCGTCGTGAACGCGCATCCCAGAGCCTGTGCTACACAAGCTTTTATGCTTAAAAAGTAAACAAATTTTTATTTTCTAAAATAAATGACAGATTGTTTCATTACATAAGACCCTTCACTCTTGGCTGGGATCGTTTAGAGCCCTTTAAAGCTGCATTTAAACTACATTTTGGAGGTTTAAAATCGGGGCACAAATGAAGTCCATTATATGGAGAAAAATCCTGAAATGCTTTCCTCAAAAACCATAATTTCTTCACAACTGAAGACAGAAAGACATGAACATCTTGGATAAGAGAGTGAGTAATTTTTTTTGTAAATTGTTGTTCTGAAAGTGGACTTCTCCTTTAAGGGTCAGATCGGGTATGAAAAATGGCCTATATTTGAAGAGAAACTTTATCTCAGAGAAGAAAAACAATAATAAAAAATGTATGATATGACCCCCTTTAAAATGTTATGACATAAGATTGAATAGAAAGAAGTTAATTAGAAGAAAGATCAAAGAGAAAAGAACTGCAAATAAAATGTTCTACTCATTCTCAAAGGATTGTCTTTAATACACGTGAAAAGAACAGAATGTTTTTCATTACTGTTCTCATCCAAATGATAAATTAAAAAGGGAAACCAATATCTTTGGCGTGAGTAATTGTTTAATTTATCAGCTGGATTTTACTGCATAGAATTTCCTAAGTAGAAAGTGTGTCATTTAGTAGCACAGTGGATTTCTGAATATGGAAAGCTTGCTGTCATGTTCAGTATAAAGTAAAGGAATTGTTCTGCAGTCTAATTTCAGAGAGATCCTAACTGAGATCAGTGATGGTGTATATGGTACAAACCCTTCGTTTATAAAGATTCATGGGGACAAAATCTGTAAAATAAGCTCTGTTGGGTACTGTCTACCCTTGCTCACAAGTACATTACAAACATAAAGCACAAACTGTGTAAGGATTATGCATGGTTGAATCTCATGTAAACAATATCATATTTCAGCCCAAAAATGAAACCTGTTTTTACATTTTTAGGTTTTGTTGTACTGTAAGGCTTTTCTCAACTAGTTTCACTTCAGAAACCAAATCTGACATTAGCAACCCAACACAGTAGCATAATTGTGACCCTGGACCACAAAACCAGTCTTAAGTAGCACGGGTAAATTTGTAGCAATAGCCAAAAATACATTGTATGGGTCAAAAATATTGATTTTTCTTTTATGCCAAAAATCATTAGGATATTAAGAAAAAGTCACGTTCCATGAAGATATTTTGTAAATTTTATACCATAAATATATGAAAACTTTTTTTCTTTTTTTTTTGACCCTCAGATTCCAGATTTTTAAATAGTTGTATTTCTGCCAAATATTGTCCTATACTAACAAACCATACATCAATTGATGAAAGCTATTTATTCAGCCTCACATGATGTATAAATCTCAATTTAAAAAAAAATTGACCCTTATGCCTGGTTTTGTGGTCCCGGGTCACAGTTGTTTATTGTATTATTTGTGGTGTGTGTGCAGGATGATGGTCTGCGGTGTTTTGACTCTGATATTGAGTTGGGCGTCTCTCGGAGCTGATGTGGCCACTGCAGTGGTAAGTACAAGCCAACAAGCCTGTTATTCAATCAGTGATTCTGTTTAGGTCATTATTCAAGATATGAGGAATTCAAGACAAACACATCAGTATTTCCAGAACACTTCATGTGATTTTTGTATCGTTGCGTATTTGTGATTGTTGTGATGTTATTTGGTTTATATATGCTCTTGAGGCGGGTCACAGTCAGTCCATCGCTATCAAAAGCTTGTTTATGTGGCAGAGCATGACAAATAATAGTCAACTGCTGTCTGCTTGCCTGAAGGAGGTGATAAACTTCCAATTTATTGCGTTTGATGTGGGTGTGTGTGCAATCAAAAGCGCTGTGGTTCATGTGTTTATTGGGAAAAGAGTTAAAAGTGGCAGATTTCATTAAACAACATCAATGAAAGAGGAGGAAATAAAAGAAAGGCCAAGTATTGTAAAAAACACTTTTGGAATTCTTTTATTTTACAATTGACACACGGTCTCTGCTCTGATCGTTTCCAGTTTAGTAAAACCAACCCCTCTAATGTTTTTTTTTTTTTTTTTTTTTTTTTTA
>NC_066880.1:6160652-6251514 GCF_022985175.1 Labeo rohita | reverse complement strand
ATAATCAAATCAAGGATAAATACAAAACTCTTATCACCTGCAAGTGAAAAACATTTTAGCATAATATCAACTTCTACAAAATCCACAGAAATCATAGCTTTTTGTTGTATATAATTATTCAGTTCTTTCCAAAATATTTGTGAGTTAGGACATTCCCAAAATAAGTGATTAATAGTTTCAGGGGAAACTTTACAAAAAACGCAAGTGTCTTCAATGTTCACCTTAAAACGCTGTACCGCAAGTGATTTAACTGGGTAAACTCGATGGAAAATTTTATATGAAGCTTCTTTCACTTTATTTGTGATGCAATACTTATGAGGTGTCATCCAAATTTTATTCCAATCAAAATGTTTTTAAATAAAGAATTGCAATGAGTACCTTTAGAACGAAGCAGAGAATGCAAAAACAATAATAATACAAATAATAATAATAATAATAATAATAATAATATTGCATTCAGAACTTATGAAATCCTTGCCCTGCAATTTAACACAAGAAGTAAATTCTTCCACTGATTAGTAAAGAATAACTATTGCCTTCAAATAGTCTCAGAATTTCTATGGGGATTACATGTAAAACCAAAAGATATTGTATAGGATCAACTGAAAAGTTATGAATATGAACAATTCTGTATGATTGTATAAAATACCATCCTTTCTAATCAACTTTTTTACCCAAATAATTCATTGATATATGGCGCCCTCTACTGGCGCTGTTGTCTAACATCAGCAAAAAAGTACAAAGCCTGAGGTAAAATGTCCAACAACATGAGTTTAATTTGAATGAAATATTATAAAATAACGCGTTTATATCTATACGTACAATTCCAAGCACAACTCGTTGTTTTTTATTTAGTAGTATTAATATAACTACTATTAAAGAGAGTAAAAGTATGTCCGCAAACGTGACGTCACTGGTGCCGCGCTGCTAGGATACGGTAAACTCCTACAGACCAGTGAAGCACTAACCCCATCAAAACCCAGAAAGCGTCACAAAATCAGGTAAGATTAATAAAATGTCTTTTTTTGAAAGAGCTTAACGCTAAACGGAAGCCTGCCATAGACCTATACTGAAGCATGTCTTGGTATGTTATGTTTACCGTTTGTTTGTGCAGCTCTTAAAAGTCCTTCCAAAGCAAATTTTGACACAGGACGTTACGTTGGTTCTCTGTTTTTGGTTTAAACTCAGTTAAACGTCCATAATAATCATACTTTGTTTTTTAAGACCTTATGATATCGTTGTGCTGCTCTTTGACTGGACAAGATGGGGGGAAATTAGGCAATTTTAGGGCTGTTATTATAGTGCGGTTACGTAAACAAAACAGGTTTTTGTCCAAGAACAAGACGTTTATTAAGCAGACAGTCTTGTGAAAAGAGGCTTTGTAACGGAAGGCAACAGCTTTATTCAATGTTATAATTTAATACTTAAACGTTAAAACGTTTATGAAATGTTTTATCATTATTTACAACACAAAATGTTTGTTTTCAGAGTTTCAGCTTGATTTTCTCATCAGTAAATGGGCATGACATGTTATAATTCCTCTAAAATATTTTAAGCAAAAAACTTAATAATTATAGAAACATTTCTGACCCCATTAATTGAGGGGCAGTGTTGGGAAGGTTACTTTGGAAATGTAATAGGTTACAGATTACAAATTGCTTGATTTAAAATGTAATAAGTAGTGTAACTTTTCAATTACTTTATTAAAGTAATGTAACTTATTACTTTTAATTACTTTTTGATTACTTTTCTAAATTTCTAATATTTTCAACTGTTAATAATTTTGAAATATTTAAACCAGGCATAATTAACCTTACAGTAGCACTCAACACTGATTACTGTCAGACTTTCAAAATCCTTTATCACTAGAATTAAAAGTATAATAAGTAAGAGATAACATACATCTTTATTTTGCAGTAACAACTGGCTGAATGTACATTATCTCACTTATTACACAGCTGCTTGATAGATTATTTAGATGTTTCATGTCAAAATTATTAGACACAAAACACTGATCTGAGTTGAAATATTTGAATGCAAAGCTTCCATGAAGAAATCAGTTGCTAGCAAACAGCAAGTTCAAACTAGACATACAGGGATACAGTGCAGTCATACCAGTTTTTTTTTTATCAAGCATAGCACCGACTTAAGTTGCCCTGAATGAGTCTGAGCTGTGTAAAAATTTAATATCAAAGCACAGCCACCACAAATTCAGACTTTTTTTTTTTACCTATTTTTTTGGGCTTTTTATGCCTTTTATTGTGATAGGACAGTAGAGAAATGACAGGAAAAAGCTTGGAAGGAGAGAGGGGAGCGGGATCGGCAAAGGACCTCGAGACGGGAATCGAACTCGGGTCACCATGAGCACAGTTGCGCTATGTGTCATAACAAGATCATAACATAAATAACATCATAACAAGAAATAGTTTAATAGCTATGATACTGGGTTTGAAATCAAATGTTTGCATAGTTATGACAGGAAACACTAGCATCTAACAATGCCTTGTAAAAAAACAATCTTAAAAAATAAAGTTTATGCATAAACCCAAACAGGAAATAAAATTATCGAATAAGCATGTGTCCTATTCTGTGTCCTAAACTCCTGAAACACTGGTGTCTCATTTTAGAGCAGTCAATGCAATTCATGAAAGAAGTCAATTAAATCTGTAAGTGTGGGTGGGTGTGTGAAAAAATCTGATGTAATCCCCTTTGTAATCACTGGGATTTTTCAAAAGTAACTAATTTAATTACAGATTTTTTCTCAGTAACTGTAACTAATTACAATTACATTTATTTTGTAATTAAATTACGTAATTCCGTTACATGTAACTAGTTACTCCCCAGCACTGTTGAGGGGATATATGGAAAAAAATTTTGTATTTTAAAAAACTAATTTGTCACCCATAATTAGTTACCAGTTTGATTTTCTGGTCAGTAAGTGAGACTGTAATTCCTCTATTTAACTATTTTAAACAAAATATCTCTCAAAATGTTATGTATAATAATTATAGAGACATTTATGATCTTATTAATTGAAATATTTATATTAAAAATAATATGGAAGATTTTAAATCTACAGGAAGATTTAAAATTAGCTAGTGAAAGCAAGAAGTTTAACCTACAACTTAATGTAAAAAAATTAAAGTATAAAAACGTATATTTAATTAAGAACTGTATACATCATTCTTTTATAACATTTCTTACCTTTAGCTAAAATGGAGATTGTGTACGTGTACACAAAGAAGCGCAGTGAGTTTGGACGGCAGTGTAACTTTTCAGACCGTCCAGCTGAGTTGCATGTGGACATTCTTCCTGACACGTCCCTCGCTGCAAACTTCACCGTGAGAGATCCGTGTAATGTGACCATTCAGTGCGCCGAGGAAATGTCAGAGCATGAGGTAACTCTAGCATTAACACAAAAAAAGTTTTGGTTAAATAATAAAAAAAAAAGATATAATGATGTAATATAAATTAGTTTTCATCATGACTGAATTATCATGAAATTCTTGACATATTCAGGTGAACACGGAGCGCTTTGAATCAGAGTCACGAGGAATAAACCATGTGGAAGGAGGCTGGCCGAAAGATCTCAATCCAGAGGATATGGAGGCGACCATCCGCTACAGGAAGAAAGTGGAGAAGGATGAACACTATCAGAATACCATTATGCAGATTGCTGGTGTGAGTGCCTTAAACTGTTAACTATCAAGTATTATATGAGCATTATATGAGGCGTGACTTCAATCCCAGAACCTCAGAAGACATGTTTTTGACTTGCTTATTTGCAGCTCATGGAGCACTGTTGCAAGCAGAACAACGCCACTGACATCTACCAGGAGTTTTTCGAGGATGAGGATGAAGAGGTGATGGAGGAATCGGAGGAGCAGCCATCAGCAAAGACAATCAATGTCTTCAGGTGAGCACATCTAACTGGAGTGATAAAGCAATATATCAGCAAGGTCACTATTTTTTTTTTAAATTAATAATTTCACTTCTCAATTTTTTTTTTATTTTTTTAGAACATTTGGGGTAAATAATGTACTCATTTAAATTCAGCCATTTACATTACCATGCGAAAGTTTTGGATCAGTAAGACATTTTAGAGAAATTAATAGCTTTATTAAGCAAGGGTTTATTAAGCAAAAGCAACATGTAAAACATTTATAATGCTCCCATTTCAAATAAATGCTGTTTTTTTTTTTAACTTTTAGTCAAAGAATCCTGAGAAAGTTTTTCCATAAAAAAATAAAATAAATTAATAAATTAAAATATTTAAATAATATTCTGAAATATTATTGCAATTTATTGCAGTTTTCTATTTTAATATACTTTAAAATATAATTTATTCCTGTGATGCAAAGCTGAATTTTCATTATCCATTACTC
This sequence comes from Labeo rohita, assembly GCF_022985175.1. Taxonomy (NCBI): domain Eukaryota; kingdom Metazoa; phylum Chordata; class Actinopteri; order Cypriniformes; family Cyprinidae; genus Labeo; species Labeo rohita. Next base: position 6,247,129 of record NC_066880.1, on the reverse strand, counting down.
CAGTCTTCAGTGTTACATGATCCTTCAAAAATCATTCTAATATCCTGATTTATTATTAGAATTATCTATGCTTTCAGCAGTTGTGCTGCTTATTTTTTATTTTTTTTTTGGAATCTGTGATTTCATTTTTCAGGATTCTTTGATGAAAAATTAAAAAGAACAGCATTTTTTCAAAATGGAATATTTTCTAGCAATATAAGTCTTTACTTTCACTTTTTAACACATCCTTGCTGAATAAACGAATTAATTTCTTTCAAAGAAAGAAAGAAAGAAAAAATGTACTGACCCCAAACTTTTAACGATAGTGTATATTGTTAGAAAAGATTTCTATTTTTAATTAAATGCTGTTCTTTTAACATTTTATTCATCAAAGAATCCTGAAAAAAGTATCACAGGTTCCAAAAAAAAAATAAGCAGCACAACTTTCCAACAGTAATTAATTAGCATATTAAAATGATTTCTGAAGGATCGTGTGACATTGAAGACTGGAGTAATGGTGCTGAAAATTCAGCTTTGCATCAGAGGAATAAATTCCGTTTTAAAGTATATTAAAATAGAAAAGTGCTATTTTAAATTTTTAAATGAATATTTCACATAAATGTAATATTTCACAATATTACAGTTGTTTCTGTATTTTTAATCAAATAAATACAGCCTTGATGAGCAAAAAATTTCTTGTTATTAGCAATTATCAGTTTCTTATTATTATCAATTAGCAAAAATAATTAACTCTTATACACATTAGGATGGACTTGTTCTAAAAAATTCAAATTATTCTTTTCTCCTTTTCTGTTTTTCAGAATTATTTACATAAATAGAACTACTGAATCATATATTTTTAAATACTTTGGGTATCTTTTTTCTAGAGACCCGAATGAAGTCAAGCGCACAGCTACCAGTTTGTCCTGGCACCCCGATGGCAACCATAAACTTGCTGTCGCCTACTCTTCCCTGGAGTTTCAAAAAGCACCCAATGACATGAGCTTCGACTCCTACATATGGGACATTGGTATAACATAAGAACAGTACTTTTTTGATATAATGTTCCAGATATAGTAAGGACAAAGTATTGAAAAAAATAATGTTTTTCACTTTCAGAAAATCCCAATAAACCCGAAATGACACTGAAACCTGTATCTCCACTTGTATGTCTGGAGTACAACCCAAAAGATTCACACATTCTCGTTGGGGGAAGCTACAACGGACAAATCGGTGGGTTTTATCACCTGAGCTCCTCTCTGGATGCACGATTAATCATGTTTTATTCCAGCAACCATAACACTTATGACCATCTGAACTCTTTTAGAGGTGTAATTAGATTGGCCTCAGCCGCTCTGTGCATTCTCAATAAAGTATGGTTAATGGAAAAAAAGTACCTTGGACCTTGTCTGAATAGCATTTGGTAGATAAAACAGATGTGGCTCTTTGTAAACTCTAATGGCTGGATTAGTAGTCTTTGGCATTGAATGCAAAGACGAAATGAGAATGTACTTCGGAATGCCATCTGTGGATGCATTTGTGTAATAACGTGTGTTTTTTTGTAAAATTATGCATGACCACCCCTTGTTATTTCACCCATTTCCAGCATACTGGGACACTCGTAAAGGCAGCCAGCCAGTAGAGATGTCCACAATCGAACACAGCCACAGAGATCCTGTCTACAAAGTTATCTGGCTGCAGTCGAAGACAGGCATGGACATCTTCTCAGCTTCTACAGATGGCCAGGTCTGTGTGCAGTGACACAATAAAGAAATAAAGAAATGAACCACATAATGTTTGCATTGCATACTAAAGGAGTCATCAGATATAAAAGCTACTCATCTGACACCAGGTGCTGTGGTGGGACATTCGTAAGATGAGTGAGCCCACTGAGAGACTCATACTGGACCCCAGTAAGAAGGGGAACCTCGATAATGCCCTCGGTGCAGTCTCGCTGGAGTTTGAGACCACTATGGTAGGAGCATGTTCTTTGTTTTTGAAAGAAACCTTGTAGAAACAGATGTTGAGAACTTAAACATCCTTTGTTTTTGATTACACAAGCCCACTAAGTTCATGGTGGGCACAGAGCAGGGTCTTGTGGTTTCATGCAATCGCAAAGCAAAAACGCCAGCTGAGAAGATTGTATGCACATACAGCGGACACCACGGTCCGATTTACGCCTTGCAGAGGAACCCATTTTTTCCTAAGAACTTCCTGACTGTGGCTGACTGGACTGCACGCATCTGGTCGGAGGATATCAAAGAGTCCTCCATCATGTGGACCAAGTAATTTCTGTTTTGTTGTTCCAAATACAGCTTTGTTCATTTTTAGGGGAAATAATCATCATTACTCTATGTACACTAGCATTCAAAAGTTTCTAGTCAGCAAGAATGCATTCGACTGATCAAAAGTGGCAGTAAAGACTTTTACGTTGTTACAAAAGATTTCCATTTCAAAGTAATGCTGTTCTTTGAACTTTCTATTCATCAAAAAATCCTGAAAAAATCAGTGTTTCCAAATGTTTTTTGAGCAATAAATCAGCATATTAGAATGATTTATGAAGGATCATGTGACACTGAAGACTGAAGAAATTCAGTTTTACATCACAGGAATAAATTACATTTTAAAATATATTTAAATAGAATACACTATTGACTGTTTGAACTTTTAAATGGTATTGTAGATGTTTAACGTAACTTGCACAGGTGCCAGTATTTCTAATCTGTTTCTTCAGGTATCACATGGCCCATCTGTTAGATGGCTGCTGGAGTCCAGTCAGACCCTCGGTTTTCTTTACAGTAAAGATGGATGGCACCTTGGATGTGTGGGACATCTTGTTTAAACAGAATGACCCAACTCTCAGCCTCAAAGTTGGTGCTTAATGCCATCTCCTTATACTAAAACCATCTCACAGTCCAGTATCTCAGTGTTATCTGTTTTAAGAAATACTCACAATGTGTGTGCTTTTCCTCACAGGTTTGTGATGAAGCCCTGTACAGCATCCAGGTGCAAGATAACGGCCGTTTCCTGGGATGTGGCTCTCAGCTGGGAACTACCACACTGCTGGAGATTTCAGGAGGCCTGTGCACACTGCAGAAGAACGAGAAAGCCCTGGTCTCAGAGGTCAGACACAAACACACATTACTCCAGTCTTCAGTGTAACTTGGTCCTTAAGAAATCAATTTAATATGCCGATTTGGTGCTCAAGAAACATTTATTGTTATTGTCAATGTTGAAAATGCTGCTTAATATTTTTTGTGGAAATCGTGATATATTTTTCAGGATCCTTGGGTGAATAGAAAGTTAAAATGGGCATCATTTATTTGAAATAAAAATCTTTTTTAACATTGAAATGTCATGTTAATGAATAAAACTACCTAAATAAAAACATTTATTATTATTTTTTTACCAAAAAAAAAAAAAAAAACCTTACATCACTGTAAATAAATATGTATATGTATGTGTGTGTATATATATATATATATATATATATATATATATATTGTGCATTTACTTGATCAAAATATAGAAAAAAATAGTACTATTGTAAGATATTATTACAGTTTAAGTAATGGTTTCCTATTTTGATATATTTTAAAATATAATTTATTCCTGTGATGCAATGCTGAATTTTCATCAGACATTACTCCAGTCTTCAGTGTCACATGATGCTTCAGAAATCATTCTAATAAGCTGATTATTTTATTATTATTATTATTATTATCAGTGTTGGAAACAGTTGTGGTGCTTAATATTTTTTGGAACCTGTGATTTTTTTTTTAATTTTTTTTAGGAATCTTTGATGAATTAAAGGTTAAAAAGAACAGCATTTATTCAAAATATAAATCTTTTCTAAAAATATAAGTCTTTGCTATCACTTTTTATCAATTTAACACATGCTTGCTTAATACAAGTATTAATATCGTTCATTGCTTTGAAATTAATAAATAAATAAAAATGTACTGACCACAAACTTTTAAATGGTCATTTATATTTTTACAAAAGATTTATATTTTATATATATGCTGTTATTTTAAACTGTTTATTTGCGAAAGAATCCTAAAAAAATACCACAGGTTTCAACAAAATATTATTAATAAATATTAAATATTATGAAAATATAGCTTTGCATCACAGGAATAAATTATATCTAAAAATATATTCACATAGAAAACAGTTCTAACAGTTACATTGAAGTACTATTTCACAATATTACTTTTTGATCAAATAAATGCAACCTTGCAGAATATATATATATATATATATATATATATAAAAATGATAAAAATCATTACATAGTTGTATATACATCCATCTGTCATATACTGAACTTTATTTTTTTGCAGATGTTTGAACGCGAGACCAAGCGAGAGAAGATTCTGGAAGCTCGGCACAGAGAGATGCGACTGAAGGAACGCAGCCGCTCCGAGCAGAGCCGAGAGGACGAGGGCAAAGAGGCGGACGGGGAGGAGAGCACAGAAGAGCTGGTGGCCCGCGCAGAGAAAGAGTTCTTCGACATCTTGGAAGCCGAGAAGAGGAAAGAGAGGAATGAGGAGAAAGAACGAGATAAGGTGAACGTTCTGCTTCTATCAAGAGTTAACATGTTAGATCTGACATGTGAAACCTTTAATCAAATTTTTAACCACACATCTGTGTGTTTTGATGGGTGCTGTCATACGTGTGTGTTTCAGAACAGCCTGTCAAATGAAACTGCCCCCCTTTGTGGAGCTTAAACAAATTGCACCCGATGTTTGGATCGTTGCTCCAATAAGATAAGGGTCCCGAGCTCTATATATAACCCTGATAGCTGGGTTGGAAAAGCTCTATTGTGAAAGACAAAGAAGGAAAAATCAATAAAGTCTACTTCGTCTATACCCAGAATGCTTTATGCTCCTCTGTGATTGGCGAAGAGGCATTTGAGCTTACGTGAGCATCAGAAGTGTATTGCTATAGGCTTTTCTGCTCAAAGGCTCATGTGATTAATGGTTTTGGCCTTTTCAAGGACCTAAGTTATTTGAAAATAAAGAGGGGGTTTATAATTAGGTTTGTTTTATGTGTCTCACATGATTTCTATAGGCAGTTAATTAGAGAAGAAAGTAGTTTGGCTGTACTCATAGTGTTTGATCTGTCTTTTCTTATTTCCTTCAGGAGAAAGGTGTGTGTGAAGAGAAAGATTTCCAGGAGGAGTACGAAACTAATGGTGTTTCCTCCTTTGCAAGAAGAGAAATCTCTATGTAGATTGCCAACACAGAGCTGGTCTCATACTCAGATCATGTTCGCAACCCATTTTGCTTTCATAATGTAATTTTTTCTGAGTGAAATGGGAACTTTTATTTATCATGAACATATTAAATTGTGTAAAGTGGGCATTTAATACCAGTAGTGGAGTGGGGTTTCACAGTATGACCATGAACTCTGTAAATCTGCTTTGAAGTTGACTGGACTTGATCAGGAATGTGCATTAAGAAAGTAAATTGGTGATTTCATGTTGACGGAATTAATGCAAATAAATGTTATGTAATGTAAGTGTCTAATTAAATAAAATACATTTAGCATTTTTATTTTATTTTTATTGTTGTTTTAGACTTTCCCTCATCTTTCATATCCTCAAAATAGCATCAGATGATGTCTGAAATGAAATTGTGAAACTGGCACTTACTTTTTTTGTAATAAAATATATAAAAACGTTCATAGCAGCTATCTTTTGAGTCAGCTGTAAATATTGTTTGATTATATTTGTCATTATATCTTTGTGTCTTAAGATCCCTTATGAATAGGTGACAATAAAATCTAATTAGGAAAAAAAATCATAGAAAAATAAAACGTTGTACATGCAGAAAATGGACCTTTTCTAATATGATTTTTTTTTTTTTTTAAATTTTTACTTATTTATATATTTTTTGTTGCGTTTCTGAATAAAATTAGTATTTGTTTGTTTATATTTGTAGTTTGAGGGGCATTGAAATGTAATAAAATAAAAATAAAATATGTGAGGGTTAATGAGGGAAAATGATAAAAGTATAAATAAAAGGTAAAAATTGTTACATAAAAATTATTTAAAGAAAAAATTACAAAAATAAATTTATTAAAATTATTAAATTATATTTTTAATCATTTTTTACTGAATGCCCCTCATATATATATATATATATATATATATATATATATGATGAAAAATACAGAAAGAAAACAGTAATACTGTGAAATATTAATACAGTTTAAAATAAAAAAATAGCATTTAAGTATACTTATGTAAAAAACACTTTAAAATGTGGTTTATTCCTGTGATGCAAAGCTGAATTTTCATCAGCCATTACTCCAGTCTTCAGTGTCATATGATCATTCAGAAATAATTCTAATATGCTGATTTTATTGTTATTGTTATTAGAAGTAGTAGTAGTAGTAGTAATAGTAGTAGTAGTAGTAGTAATGGTAGTATAACGTATAAAATTTGTATTTGTTTGTTTATATGTAGTTTGAGGGGCATTAAAATATAATAAAATAAAAATAAAATATGTGGAGATGAGGACTTCTAATAATAAAAGTCTAAATAAAATGTAAATATTGTTAAATAAATATTATTAAAAATCCATTAAAATAAATTATTAAAATTAAATTATATTTTTAATTGTTATTTACTGAATGTCCCTCAGACTAATATATATATATATATATATATATATATATATGTACACACACACTGTAAAATAAATAAAAATTAAAATAATAAAATAATGGTATAATGGTAATAAAATAATGGTTTTCTATTAAAAATATATATTTTTCATTATTATTATACTGAATGCCCCTCAAACTAATTATATATATAATTAAACTTTATATATATATATATATATATAAAGTACAAAACAATATTCTGAGGTTCATGCAAACATCATGGATTTTCTTCAATTGTTGAATAAAAATTAAAAAAGTTAGCCTTATTGTAATTATATATTAATTATAATATAAATAATATATAATTACAATAAAATATATATTATAACCTCATAAATAAATAAATAAATAAAATTATGTTTTATCTAAAGTATTTCTACATTTTATGGTATGAATACAGGACTGAAACAGCACTGAATCGAAGGAAAAAAGCTGCAGTACAATTCCTGACCAGCAGGTTTCGCTGCTGCCTCAGACTCCGCGAATTTCTGCCCACCTGAGTTGCAGAAGCATCAGCGGCGGTGAATGACGCGTTTCAATGCGCACTGCACTACTGCTCATCTCTAGGGACATCACAAACACAACACAGACACACTCACTCACTCACTCACGGGTTTACTGTGGGTGGAGAGACAAACATCCTGCTCAGACATGGACCTGACGGACTTCACGGGCGTTTAACAGTCGCTCGGGACCCGCGTTTGATCGTTCAGCGTGTTTTATAATCTTGGAAAGAGAGAAGAGCAGGTGAATTGTTGTGTGAATCATGACCGTGCGGCGTCTGTCGTGCTCTCTTCACCTGACGCGCATGTTTTAGTTGACAAATAGCCGTTAAAACGTCCCGCAAAACATTACGATGAAGGACACTGGAGAATCAAAGGATCATCAGCTGACAGTAAGTCCACTTACTTATTGTTTAACTGCACTTGTGTCTAGTAGAGTTTGTAGACTGTATTCAGAGACTGTGTTTACATATTTGTTTGTGTGAATCATCAAATATGCACCTTATGTCCTCACAACATCCTGTAGTTGTAGACTTTTTCGACCAATAATAATAATAATTTGTTTAATGGTATAGTGTATGTACATTTATATGCATTCTGATGCACTTGAGTAATTAGAGCTTGCATATTTACAGTATGTGTATTATGATACATTTCCAGTCAAAAGTTTTTGAACCATAAGATTTTTAATGTTTTTTTTTAAGTATTTCTTTTCTGCTCACTAAGCCTGCATTTATTTAATCCAAAATACAGCAAAAACAGTAATATTGTGAAATAGTTTTGCTATTTAAAATAGTAAAATAAGCTTTCTATTTGAATATTTTTAAAAAATGTAATTTATTCCTGAGATCAAATTACATATTATACTTTTATTTAGCAAAGATGCTTTAAATTGATCAAAAGTGATGATAAAGACATTTATGTTTTTTATGTTTTCAGCATAATAATAATAATAATAAATGTTTTTTGAGCAGCAAATCAGAATATTAGAATGATTACTAAAGGATCATGTGGCTGGAGTAATGATATCAGCTTTGAAATCACAGGAATAAATGACATTTCAAATATATTCAGAAAGCAGTTATTTTAAATAGTAAAACTATTTCATAAAATAAATGCAGGCTTAGTGAGCAGAAGAGACTTTTAAAAAACATTAAAATCTTAATGTTCAAAAACTTTTGACTGCTAGTGTATATAGTTAGTGTAGTTGCAGATATAGTTTTTTTTTCCATTACAGACTATATGCAGTAAATTACTGTATATCCATAACATTTTTATGTATGAGTAGTTGAGATGAAAATAAGTTTGGAAAGTTGATACGTCATGTGTTGGACGCGCTAAACTTTATCTAAACTTAATTTTAAGCAACATTTTGATGTTTCTCTTCATAATTATTATGAAGGCAGTACTATATGAAGTGTTTATATTTTTTTGAATTAATTTCTTACGCCGCAGAGCCATTTAAAATGATCTAGTGAGGAAAAAAGATGGTTACAAATTGCGAAAAACTTAATACATTAGATATAGTGATAAGTTATAGAATCTATGAAATCTAAATATGGGTGCATTATGCATCAGCTATGCACGTGTGTATGATTTTTTGCATAGTTGATAAGATTTCTGCATACTGCATGCACATGTCAGAGTTTCAGCTCTGTTTACCCAATGCAAATATGTGATAGAATACATGAGTTGATGTAAATAAATGTATATAGAATAATAAACAAGTTGGTTTTATTCACTTCAGTAGTCACATTTCATTCCTTGACAGCTTGTCTACTTAAAACCCCAGGACAGATTTCAGTCTGACAGTCTACACTTGTTATATTTAGATTCTCTGGGAGCTTAATACCTGTTTTCTAGTGATCTTTTGCCCCCATCTCAATAATTCACAGCGGCAGTTTAAGTTCCCTTTCTCTTCTTCCACTGTAAGACATCATTCCAGTGCTTTAGCTAATGTAAATGTAAGACATTCATGTACCCTTTCTAGGCCAGTTTCTATATTATGAGCAAATAAATCTGTAGCCCATATTTGGGTGGAGACATTTGCAGTGACTTTATGCAAGTATTGGCTGTGTGCAACATAACAGAACAGGTTTTGCCGCATCCCATTAAGCATATTAAATGTTTAGATGGGATTTGTTGCTTAACAAGCAATAATAGCCTCCAGCTATAATATTCATGCTGCATAATTAACTACCTAGATTGCAGAGCTGCATCGCTGCACCATGACCCATCAGTGTTTAGTTCTGCAAAAGAAACTTTGGTTGTGTGCAAAGCGATTCTCCTGCAGGCCAACTGACTCAAATGCCCTTGAAATACAAATTAATGAGAGTATTGTACTTACATTTGAGATATGTAACCTGCTGCTGTTTATTATTTCCCATGGATGGCGCAATCACTGCCCATTAGTGACTGTATATATATTATATATATATATGTTTTTTTTCATTAGTCTCATTAGTAAATTTTTCATTAGCCTCTCATTAGTAGACATAATTTAAAATATTTATTATATTATATTTAGTATTATATTATATTTTATTTTATTATATTCTAATGTTTTGTTATATTATTTTATATTTTTGTTATATAAATTAAGATACTGTGACAAATAAGCCGCATGCAGTTAAACTTGAATTCACTGCATTAAAATTGCAAGGAATATTTGTATTGCACTGCATTGCGAAATATAGTGTTTATAAAGTAGCCTTATAGTTTTAAGACTTAATATGAGCAGTATATCGATTATTTGATCATTTAAAACATGATGATAAAACGATTAAAAAATATAATGATATATGAATAAAAAAAAAACATGATAAAATAAAAAATATGGTTTTTTTTATGTTTGCTGTTGCTGTTTTTCTTTTAAATCAGTGCCATTTGGTTTAATATTTAATTTAATGCAATGGCATTTTTGCTTTTTAGATATATTTCAGAGTTCAAATACTTTTAGTGACCAGTGCATTACCTTTTTTTTATTGTTTTGCAGGTGGCCCTGCGGATTCGGCCATTGAGTGATGCTGAACTGGAGGAAGGAGCCACTATTATAGCCCACAAAGTGGATGACCAGGTCAGACCAAAGAGATGTGTCTGTTATCGTGTGTGTGTGTGGCACAGAGTCAGCACTGCATGTTACTATTCCTTCTGCATTAGCCTTTTCAATGAAGAATATGTGCATAACTGCCTTAAAAAGATGACTGTGGAATTGCCTCAGTGTTCCGTGCTTTATGTTTGTGTGATCGAGTCGAGTACATTTTGTGTACTCTTGAGGTGGATGTCTGTTGTTTTCTCCAGTCTAAAGACTAAACAGGTGACTCAGGTCATTAAAACAGTAAGCATTAGTTTAATGAGTCCAACACTCATGTTATTGAGAGAAAACGATTGAACTAGTAACAGGCATGCATGTTTTGTAGGTCAAGCGGTCTCTTTTTGTACAAGTGGGTGGTTATTGGTCAGAATAAGATGCAAAGTGGACCAAATTTTATGCTGTTACTCAAAAGTCAGCTATGCAAGACTAGTGACTCATACTATGGAGGCCTGTTTCTGCCACAGGAAAAATAAATAAATAAATAAAAAAAGGTATTGCAATTCAGTTCAGAATGTTCTTTTTTTTTCCAATTCTGAGTTTGTTTCACAATTCAATTTTTTTTCCCACGTATAATCTCGTATAGATATAAACTGTAAAAGTGTAATTCAGAAAAATAATGCGTGTTAATTTGCAAGAAATACAGACTCCTAGAAGAACCAATCCATATAGAATCCAAGAAAAACACTTGCAATTGTAAGATTTAAACTCATAATTGTGAGGAAAAAGTCAGAATTGTGACATAAATAGGCACATTTTTTTGTGGCGGAAACAAAAAGTGAGCAATGTAAAAAAAGTCAGAATTGTGAGATATAAACTTAGAGTTGCGAGATAGTCAGAACATGTCTTTATCATCACTTTTGATCAACTTAAAGCATCCTTGCTAAATAAAAGTATTAATTTCTATAATAGTCAGATAGTACGATAATCAGAATAGTAAGATCAGAATTCTGAGTTTCTATTCTGATTTTTGTTTTCTTTCACGGTCTTCCGTGTGTTACCATACTGACATTAATGCTTTTGTGGATTTAAAAATATAAGGTGTACATTTTATATAAGTACATATAGATGGTGGGGAAAGTCTCAGTGTATCTCCATTGTCTAATTTTAAAACTCTTGTTTTAAAATAAGGTTGGAAAATCAAATGACGACAATAACCACAGGCTGGTTTAGGTGTCTCTAGAGCTCTCATTGGCTGTAATACCCAGATGCTAACCAGGCCCAGTCTTAGTGAATGAGGCAGTGCGGTCAGATATTGCGTCTCAAGGGTCTGAGTCACAAAGACAATTAGCCAATGCTGTGAGACTTCAGCACGACATGACATCATTTCATTTACCTGCGCCTTCAACAGCAGGCAGTCATTATAATTATTTTCACCCATTTCAATCTGAGCTTAGATTGATTAGCTGTTGTAATTATATTTGTATTTCCTGGCATGTGTTAGACAGGGTGACTTTCATTTGATTTATACTTAGAACAATACAAAAGTGCTCCTGCTGAAATTCAGATTATATTAGAGCATATTAAAGCATGATACTTGCAATACCAAGCTTTGATACATTTAAAATAAATAGCTGGATTGCATGAAAAATATGTTGATTTGGTTAAAAGTGTTGGGAAAAAGAATAAATGTAAATACTTTTTACATTTATATGTAGCAGAACTTAAAGCTAATTATAGATTTCAGTGGAGTTTGGATGTAAAATGTTGCTGTGCCAATGACATGATACATAAAATGAAACAATAATGGGCAAAACAGTCAATTTAAACTAGACTGAACACATATTAATGTGTTTTTTTTAACAATTGTATTTAAACATGACCTTTTCCCCACAATTTCCTAGCTTGAATGGGTTTTTCACCATTGTTGTTGTTATGCATCAAGCCTGTTTTCGCCACAGCATCAAAAAATATAATTAAATAAAATAAAAAAGGTAATTGTGACTTTTCCTCTCGGTTCTGCCATTTTTATGAGTTTAAAAAACAGTTATGATAAAAAGTCACTATTAACTTTTTTTTTTTAATTCCATAATGGAAAAAAAGAATTGCAATGTGTAAATTTTGAATTTGGAGAAAAAAAGCCTGCATTTATTTGATCCAAAGTACAGCAAAAACTGTAATATTTTGAAATATTTTTGTCTTTTCTATTTAAATATATTTTAAAATATAATTTATTCCTGTGATTTCAATGCTGATTTTTAGCATCATTACTCCAGTCACATGATCTTTCAGAAATATATTCTAATATTCTGATTTGCTGCTCAAAAAACATTTATTATTATTATCATTATTATTATTATTATTATGTTGAATACAGCTGAGTATAATTTCTTTAATGTTTCTTTGATGAATAGAAGGTTCAGAAGAAAAGCATTTATCTGAAATAGACCCCCCCCCCCCATAAAAAAAATATAAAAAATGTAACTGACTTTTGAGTGGTATAGTGTATAATGTTACAAAAGTTTTTACTGCAGATAAATGCTGATCTTTGTATTTTTCTATTCATCAAAGAATCCTGAAAAAAACTGTACTTAACTATTTTAAATATTGATAATAATAATAATAACAATAAAAAAATGTTACTTTAACAGCAAATCAGCATATTAGAATATAGGTCAGAAAGTAGGTCAGAATTAAAAAAAAGTAAAATGTCTAAATTGCGAGATATAAACATTTGCGATGCTAGAAGCTAGCTTGAAGCAGTTTTGCTCAGTGGTTACTCGTTTTCAGTTAGATACTGTATATTGTTGGATGGCTAATCTTGACTTCAGGCCCATTGGCAGTCAGCTGAGGTGGTCATGTTTACATTCAAGCACTTGGACATAACAATGCAAACTGGTTCTACAAGGGCTGATGGGATTAGTAGCATGTACAAAAAGGTTTTGATGCTGTGCATTATGTTTGTGCAGTCATCCCAATGAATAGAGAAAGAGAATAAGACTGCCAGTACCAACATATAATGAGCTTATGTAAGTGTAGAAAAAGATATAAACACATGCTCAAAAACATGCACGCATGTTTGCTGGTGAATAGCAAGACCAGTTTATGCTGGTCTAAGATAGTAAGGAATTACCCAGATTTGCTGACAAACCAAACTAAGCGCCTTTCTTATCTGTTTGTGCCCAACATGCCATATGGCTGCATCATCTACTAGTAGACTGAGACTGTTTTTTATTAGTGGTGTCTGTGGTGTTTTTTTCCTCTCCGATGGCAGACGCTCATGGAGGAGTAAACCTTAAGAGGATGAGCTCACCGACAGGGGCTTTGGGTGGCTTAGACAGCAGCCACCTGCTCTTCTGTACTTCCAGCCACCTGACGGCTGTAGGATCATGCCAGCATTGGCGCAGCATCGACGCCAACGTGTCCTTCAAAGCTAAATCTGATGGCGCATCGTATTTTGTTAAATGTTTGAATAGCTAATGCATTTGCATTGGCTTCTTTCATTGGTCAAACGCTAAAGCTTGATTTAATGTCGCCTGGATTGCTTGTGCAAATCCTGGGCTAATTCTTTATTTTGACATTACGTTAGTCTTGGACAAATTGGTTTTTGTTAACCCCTCCACATTAGTGTGTGGGTCAGCTTTAGTGTAGTAGTGTTAATTTCGTTAACCAAAACTTGACTTCCATGACTAGACGTGACGACACTGACATTAAACACTGTGACTGTCAACATCCAATATCATTGATTTAAAAAAAAGAGACAAAAATGTAGTTTAAAAATCCAAAATATTTTCTTCAACAATAAAAAGAGGAAAAATATAGACGTTCACAATTTTTTTAATGCTAGGGGTTGCCAGATGTCAAGAGATTTAAATCAGAGCTTTTCTCTTAAAAGGACACATTTCCTACCCAGTGTTTTAGTTTATCTTCACAATCTGGCAATCATGCACACACCTTTTCTACATTGCAAAAAAGTACTGATAATGATGTGTAAACATGGGCAAATATATAAGTTTGTGTTTAGTGATCTTCACTGAGATGTGAAAGTGTAACAGTTCTGATGAAATTTCTCAAATGTGACCCTACACCACAAAACCAGTCATAAGGGTCGATTTTGAAATTGAGATTTTAATTAAATAAGCTTTCTATTGATGTATGGTTTGTTAGGAAACGACAATATTTGGCTGAGATGCAACTGTTAAAAAAATCTGGAATCTGAGGGTGCAAAGCAATCAAAATATTGAGAAAATCACCTTTAAAGTTGTCCAAATGAAGTTCTTAGCAATGCGTATTACTAACCAAAAATTAAGTTTTGATGTATTTACAGTAGGAAATTTACAAATAATCTTCATGGAACATGAATTAACACTAGTGTGTGGTTTAACTAATTTAACAAGACAGACACACCCAGACCTCACTGTTCTCTTAAGGTAAGGTGCTCGTGATGACGCACGTGTGTTACCAGACATACACTGTAGCGATTGGTTCTCTCATACATGCATAAGCACATGCTGAGGAGGCTGAACTGTGCTGTCACCTCTCCTTACCTGTGTGTCATTATACATTGATGATACATATCAATGAGGCAACTCAGCACCTTGGCACCTCGCCGGCCTACAGTGACTTCTTTTCTGTACTCTTTCACATAGGCGAAGTTTAATAAATAGTGGGTGGATGTATTTTATTGTTAATCAAAGCATCCCTCCACTAAACCTCAGAATGCAGATAAACATTTACGACAGCCCGTGACAAGAGCCATAACTCTCTTATAATCAGATAAGCTCATTATGGAGCATAAGCAATTAAAGTTTCGTCTTCAGCTGTATTGTACTGAGACAGATTTGTTTTTGGGTAGTGATGAAATGACCTCATATGAGCTGTATTTTTTGGTCTTCTTTGACAGAATTAAAGTTTTAATGTCAGTTTTAAAGTTGCTTCCTCTCTTGATGTTTTGTAATAGATTTAAATTAATGGCTTAAATCCAGCTGAAATTAATGGATATAAACAGTAAATCCATGTGCTTTTTCTTCAACCATTATTAGATGATTGAAAAATTGGTATAATTAAATGAACATCAACTACTGTATACTAATAGCACACTAGTAATAGTAATAGTAGTAAAAAAAAAAAAAAAGTAGTATTGGTAATAGTTTAAAACATGCATCAGTTCAAACTGTTCAGTTCAACTTTAATTTAATAATTTGTTTACATCATTACATTTTAATACATATACAGTTGAGGTCAAAAGTTTACATACACCTTGAAGAATCTGCAAAATGTTATTAGTTTACCAAAATAAGAGGGTTAATACAAAATGCATGTTATTTTTTATTTAGTACTGAGCTGAATAAAGTATTTCGCATAAGATGTTTACATATAGTACATAAGAAAAAATAATAGTTGAATTTATAAAAATGGCCCGTTCAAAAGTTTACATACGCTTGATTCTTAAACTGCCTGCTGTTCTTCAAAAAAATCCTTCAGGTCCCACAAATTCTTTGGTTTTTCAGCATTTTTGTGTATTTGAACCCTTTCCAACAATGACTGTATGATTTTGAGATCCATCTTTTCACACTAAGGACAACTGAGGGACTCAGTTCACTGATGCTTCAGAAGGAGACACAATGCATTAAGAGCCGGGGGGTGAAAACTTTCTGAATTTGAAGATCAGGGTAAATTTTACTTATTTTGTCTTCTGGGAAACATGTAAGTATCTTGTGTAGCTTTTGAAGGGCAGTACTAAATGAAATGTGTGTGTATATGTATTTATTTAGGCAAAATAAGAAAGATTTACACATCTTCGTTCTGTTCAAAAGTTTTCACCTCCTGGGTGTATTGTATTGTGTTTCCTTCTGTGACACAAAGACATTTCTAATGTTATATTTATAAAAAAAAAAATGTTTTTAATGTTTTCATCATTAAAGGATGTATCATGGTTTCCATGAAAATATAAAGCACCACTGTTTTCTGTTTTCAGCATTGATAATAGTAATAGTTTTTGAGCACCAAATCAGCATATTAGAATAATTTCTGAAGGATCATGTAATCCTGTCATCACAGGAATATAAATACTTTATAAAATGTATATTTTTTTATGCATTTGTGATTTTAATAAATGCAGCCTTAGTAAGCATAAGAGACTTCAAAAACATTAAAGAAAATACTATTTTAGGCTTTCAGTCTATTGCATTTAATCCAATGCTTTACTTGCTGTTTCCTGTAATTAAGTGTGAAATTTACCAGCAATTTCTGAGAATTGTTTCTACACCAAATGAAAGAAACTGGCAGCAGGAAGTGTTGCAGGAAGTCAGAAAATCACCGTGGCCGTAATTACACACTCAGTATGTTCCTGACAACATATTGGCAGGGAATGAGATTTGGATGTGGTGAGGGATGTGTCTCCTGTTGCTTTTAAAGGCTGTTAACTGTTCTGCTCACTAGCGTGTCTGTTTTCCCCCCCTCTCCCACAAACAGTGGGCTGTGCCCTGTTGCCATGCCAACCCACAGACAAGGTCAGGGCCATTGTTCGTTTTTCTTTTCTCGCCCCCCTTCACGAAAGAACATAAGCGCTGATGAACTTAAGGGATGTAAGGTCTTCTTACTGTAGCTAACAAAAACAGCTAGTTATTCTGATCAGACTCACTAATGTGCATTATGCATTGAATTCTCAGTGTGACATTTACCCATGATGCATCTCTTTTAGGTTAGCACAGGTGGTTTGGACACCGCTTCTTCTACAAAGAAAAGAAAGATGTGAAAGGAAGAATAGACCTCAGAGTTTCCCTTTAAAGACCTTGGCGGGTAAACAAAGCCCTGCCTTCATCCGAGCTCGGGTCGTACCTGATAACGTGGCAAATTCCCTCCATTGTGCAAAACAAAGCCGCCGCTTTGGCCCTTCTGTATTCAGTTTCTGCCATCTTTCTCCTCCTTGTGTGCCCGTGAGGACATTCAAATTGCTCTCACCTTGAGTCCAATAACGGAGAGAGCGAATTAGCGGAACGAGCCTCCCTCATGGCGTCGCTCTTGCCACCCCACCGCCACCGCGTGGATCAAAGATATTCATCTCCGGTATAATTATGGTTATAGGCCTTCAAAGCGCTCGCCGCTCCCTGGGTCTTTTCTCTTAGCGTTCTCGAGGTTTGCACTCAACGGCCCGGCTGTTGTTTTCTAGGCTTATTTTGGAGGGAGGATAATAACTTTAGAGCCAGCGAAGGCTGAGGAAAGAGTCTCACAAAGTAGTGTTTGGTGTCTTTTACAGGCGCTCTGTTTGAATAGGCTCAGAGCTGGGCCGAGAAATAGTTCCCCAAACAAAACCAGCCTTCAACAGACAAGATTTAGGCGCAGAGCTGCTGGGGAAAATGCCAGCTGTTAGACTCAGCTCTTTTACAGGTTGACTCTCTGCATTTGTGTTTTATGGTCTACGCACCCTGGCCTGCTCTGTAAATGTCCATCACTGGAATACAGTGCCATTGGCCATACAGGGGGCCATTACTACTGGTTTTCCACTTGCAGGTTTTTATTAAGACTCTTATCTTTCTACATTACAAAGTCTTTTTTTATAATGCTCTTTCTTTGTATAAACAGCAAGAATGACAAGTAGATTTAAAAAGTTTTATAACATCAAATAAATTAGTTAATTTTCTGTTAAACAGCTTTTTAGCCGAAACAACTTCATGAAATTCTTCCCTTTGTTGGTGCATTTTGCACTTTTAGAAAAAAAGTTACATTGCCTTTTCAAAAGGTACTTTGTACCTTATGGCTAAAAGATATGTATTGGTACTTTAAAGGTACGTATTAGTACCTAAAAGTGTGTATAAGAGTACCCATATAGTCCATATTAGTAACTTTTTGAAAAGGTACTAACCCTAGTGACAGCTTTTTGGAATGTCTGAGCGCTTGTCCCATATTTTTAAAGTCACAGTGTATTGAAAGTAGGGCTGTCAAATGATTAATCGTGATTAATGGGATACAAAATAAAAGTTTGAATGGAGGCAGATCTGAAAATGCTTGCATTTGGGGGAGGGACGTTCTCTCTCTAGAGAGCATTTGATTGGTTGAAGATGTTGTGAGTTCAGGAGTTGTGAGTTCAATATTGAGTCATCAGTATTGTGATTTGTAAAGGAAAACTGTAAAATCAACACTTAAAACAGCTATGCAAACAGTTAATTTGATCAACTTTTGCTAGCATATAGATGGCCTTTTTGCAAATAAACATTGCCTAAAAGCCTGAAAGCAATTTTTAATTTATTTTTTAATTTAATTTATGGGGTCAGGTCATCATAAGAATAAGTTTAAGGATTAGTTCAGTTTAATGTAATAGGTCATGGCAACATAGGTTTTTAAATTAAATAATTTAACCTTGACTGAAATGAGCCTGATTTAAGGCAGCAACTGAAATTTAGTGGAAATATTTTACAATGTATTGAGAAATGTATCTTGCTTGCAGGTGAACCGTGAAAAGCCATAACCCAAATTATCCAGGTTGTTGTCCTATTAAAAGTGTTGAAACTCTGAATTGTGTTAAAAAAGATGCCAGTGTTTACAATGCGAGCTGAGAAGTTGAGTGGATGTGTAAAGCCGCACTAATAGACTGTCTGACCTTAAAAAAGCTCTTCCTGGCGACATGTGGGGTTTCTTTAAGTGGTTTAGCAAATGCTTCTTTACTCATGTATACCTGTCCTATTCTGGACTCACCGTCTGTTCTTCCTTTCTCTTTCTCCTTTCCTTCTCTCTTAATCAGGTGAGGTGGGCTCTGTTGATAAGTCTTGAGGTTGAAGAGGATTGCAGTGTGCTGAAGGGTTCTCTAGCAGCATGTGAGACCTTCTCACTGCAGCCTTGATTGCCTCTATGCCTGAACATTGGGCTGAAATTAATGTAGAGCTCACTGATTCATGCTGATACATGAAGATGGTATTTAACACGAGGCTTTAGGCTAAAATGCAGTGAACAAAAATCCGAAGTTCACAGGGTTTGTGCACTACTCAGAGAATTGAATTTAATTTGAATTTAGGTTGCAAAGAAGATTCTAAATTGTAAATTTGAATGTAAGGAAGTGTAATTAAAATAATTTGAAATTCAGGTTTTTCAAGACAAAATCCTTGTCAACTCAATCAGAGGTCCCCAGCTTTTTTGAAGAAAGATAGACATAGTGATGAAAGTCAAAATATTAAATGTCATGGATGAATATTTACTGAGTAGTCCACTATTTTGTAGAGGGGGGTCAAAATGGCCGAGATTCAGAGTCAAATTACAGGGGGTAAAAATTACTTCAGAAAGATGGCAGCATCATAATGTTATTTTCACACACAGATTGGTAGGTCTGTTAGTAAAATCTGTTAACTTTAGCAATTAATTAATTAATAGCATTGCATTATGTGCCAATGGTGACCATTCAAAAATGAGGAGAGTTGCACTTTTCAAGTGTTTTCTCCAAAGTTCACAGGCCTGTAACTCAAGAAGTATTAAAGATATCTAAACTTTGGAAATAAATAATATTTATGGCACTCAGACAGGTATATTTAATGCAGTTGTTTTGATAGAAGACAACAAGATACATCTCTAGTTTCAACATTATTTGTTCTTCGGACATTCCTCTTTAAAAGAAAAGAAGAATCATAATTTTGCATACTGGCACACATATAGTTTTTGACCACTGAAAATGTGTACATTTTAACAATTTACTCCTGCAGCTATATTAAAATTCCAGTATCTCTGGAACCGAACCATATAGGGCCTTAAAAATAAAGATGGCAAAAGGAAAGTTTGTTAAGACCCAATATCTAAAAGACCATTAAGATATCTTTAAAACTTCTTGAGTTACAGGCATGCAAACTTTGGAGAAAAAAACTTGAAAAGTGCTGTTTCCTCATTTTTGGCTTTCATCACTATACACATCCATCTTTCTTCAGGAAAAATGCTAGCAAAATCAAAAATTTGAGCCGGGGAAGTTTTTGAAATTAGTTTGACTTGATACGTTTGATAATGTTGGAAAAACATTGGAGTTTGAAAGTTGTAGACCTAACAGACAGATTTGTATAGATGATTGCACAACTTGCACAAAATTGTTTCAACTTAAAGTGTTTGCGCGGCCTTAATTTTAAGTTAACTCAACTCAAATATCCACGTTTTAGTAAAACTAAAATTTCATGTTGACTAAACTTAAAATTTTAAGACAACATGAACACTTACTTTTTTTAAAGTTTTTTTTACGGTGTGGATGGATGATTAAATCTAAATGTGAATTTGATTTATATATTTCATCATATTTAAGAAATTAACTTTTCTGGACATGGGCAGAAACACACTTCCCCAAAAACACATTACCTGAATTCAGCTTTCTGAGAAATTCACTTCCAAACTCTTACTAAAACCATTCAGAAATTGGCTGTATATGTCATATACAGCAGTGTTAGGTATTGTGTATTTTGATTTAGAATCAGTGAATGATATAAATGTGCATCATGTTGTCTTTGTAAATGTTCTATTCTACTGGACTCTGTCCAGTTCTCTTGCTTTAGGGTAGCCAGTGAAATGTAGCTGGATCCGTCTTATCCCATGTGGCACTCAATACCTGTTACACAAGCTATGGTCTGGCAAAGCTTCAACTTCAGCTTTAGCTGAGCTCTTATTCTCTACACTGGCAATACCAGACATAGAGAGAAAGAGTGTGAGCAGACCACATACATGAAGTTAGTTTAGCTAGAAGGATGACAACTGGGAAATCAAGACAAAAGTAATAAAAAAAAACGGAAGGCACGGAGGGGGCACAAGTTGTTGGTCTTGTAATAACACACTAGAGATCCTAAAATCTCAGGCCCAGGACAGCGGCACAACATAAACGCTGCCTCCCCAATGAGTCTTACACAACTTTATAATCAACCACTCATATTAGCAGCGGTTTCAAAACACGTTTTTAATCAATGACCCATGTGTATCATCTAGTTGGTCTTAAGCGGCCTATAAGTTGCGGAGTATTGCATTTGATTTAGGTACTCTAGATAGATAGACAGATAGGTAGGTAGGTAGATAGATAGGTAGATTTGAGATAACAGGCGGAAGAACTCTTTAAGAGGGACACGAGGAGCTCTCAGGTTGCATTGAGCTTCTCCGCTCTCAGAAGAGCACTCAGCGGTGTTAGTCACTGCTATCTGAGGTAATAAAGCTGTTTTGAACCTCTCTGTGGTCTTAGAGGGCTTATTATGGGCTGTTATTTGGTATTATCTTGCGCTGGACTCAGTCCCACTGCACCTACCTGCTGTCCTGCATGCTCATCTATAATGAGACTCATGCGCTTTTGCACTTGTTAGCCAAAATGAGCGTGAGGCAGTTTGCTTGTTTTTTCTTATCATTTGCGTCCCATAGGGAGGAAGCATGTTGTTTCTCATGCTGATGAAAGGTGCGTGCGTGCGTGCGTGAGGCTCAGTGCATGTGAGTTGATCGTCAAGGTCGGATATCCTGGTTTGGGGAAGAGGTTATACTTTGGTGTCCTTTTGCATGTGAAAGATGATAGTCAGCAGTGAGACTTGCTGAAGAATTGCTGCCAACGTCATGTCATTTTTCATATCCTTTTGAGTAAGTTTCTCAATAGAACAGTTGTGTAAGGTTATACTGACCCAAGCAGGACTAAACACTGCTGATGGAGCCATTTTGTACCTGCTCAGCCAAGTACAATAACTCAACACGTTCCAGATTATACGTGATCGGAGTCCAGAGAAACCGCAGCTGGACCCTTACAGCACAGCGTGAAGCCCCACTGGTTTTCTTTTTGTTTTGAGTTCAAACAGCTATGCAGTGCATTTCTTTTCTTTTGAAATATTTAGTCAGAAAGTAGTCATATTATATTATATTATACTTTGGCTCAAATAAAAGCAGGCTTGGTTTGCAGAGGAGACTTCTTTAAAAAACATTAAAAATGTTACAGTTCAAAAAATGTTGACTGGTAGTGTACATAACTTTTATTTCTTAATTTTTTTGTTTCTAATCTTACATTTACATTAATGCATTTGGCAAACGCTTTTAACCACAGGAAGTTGCATTAGGCACAATTTTTTTTTATCTTTTCTTGCTTTCACTGGAAATCAAACCCCTGACCTTAATGTTGCTAGTGTCTAATTTTATGCCTTTCTGCATCATATTTCCAAATGTATTAGTAATTAGTGTGATTTTTGTAGTAATTATTGTTATTTTATTCATTCTGTAGTCTTATCCAATGTACGACAGGTTCCAAAGTTTGAATTCTTTAACTGCCAGTTGTACAGTGTTATATGGAAATGTTGTCCCTTTGGTGTTAGTACAGCCTGCACTGTTGTTTTTGTCTTTTACTGCGCTCTGTACAAAAGTTTGTTGACAAAACACTTAAACTGTCTAGACCTCAGGGTGCAAATCTCTGTGATGTGGTCTCAGCCATCGGTCATGTCCCACTTTGTTGTGCAGTGCTGACCTCCATGTCTTGACCTGAAAGTGGCCTCTGACCTCATTCTGCGCTGGGTGCCGATCGTCCCAGCTGTGAAGCTGTATAAATGCCAAGGTAATCTCAGGAAAATAAGATGCAGCAGTACAGGATGCCACTTGTTTGTACGTGCATGTCCGGTTGTGTTTAACCTCCTTTCATTGTATTAACTTTAAAGTCCATCAGTGAGAATGGAGATCAGCTTGAGACTCTAAAAATATTGGACTGTTATCCTTCTGGTACCAACAAGGATTTATTGTTTGTCAGAGATCATTAAGTTTATGAAGTTTTTACCTCCGGTTTAACCTTCGCTCAAATTGTATTGGCGACTCCCCTGCTCATTCCCAGGCATGTCGGGGCCTGTTTATTCGGTGATGTTTTTCCGCCTTGATTTGACCTGATGCACTGGTGTGTAACTCGAATGTTGACGCACAAGTAGAGCAGGAACTTCTTCAGTGGATGATCTTGATTTTTGAGTCAGCGCCAATGATATTGAGACCGTATTGAGATTAGAGGATCACCATCTTTATAGTGTTTTGACCAAGTTGCCAGGAAACAGTACTTAGGCCAAGGACAATGTAAATGCAACCACACGGGCAAAGCCAAGACTAACATAAAACCAAGACTCCATTTCAGGCCCTTTGGATTTTTTGACAAATAGTCCAATATTACCCAGTTGGCTTGTGTTTTACTGGAACACCCACTGTTATTGCCTTTGACTTAACATTGGCCAGCTTTAGACACAATTATGACTGTCAAATTATTGTACTTTTATATTATATACTGAATTTATTGCAAAACACATCTTACATACTACATACTATAAGTATGCAAGATTGTAGTATATAGATTTATCAAAAGCATTTTGTGGATCATGTGGTTCACAAGGCTCAAAAAATTCAAGTTCACTGCTGTACCGGATGCGCTCCCAAGCAAATTTACTATGTTAGAAAAGCCATTTATGGAGCTGATTATGTGACACAAACATCAAAATGTATTAGTTTAGAAATCATCCACTATGGTAAATTTGTATTTGAGGTCATAATGCAGTTTTATGCAAGCAACCATGTGAAAATAAGTCCTTGTTAATTTATAATTTGCCTCTGTAATCATAATCATAAAGAATATGTTAATGTAGGCTGGAAGTGTTGTTAAACACAGCACTAAACACACAGCACTGTCCAGCTTAGTTTTCCACCATTTTTATTTAACTTGTTGAATTCAAAAGTTCCTTTCATTTGCGGAACACTTTCAACGTGAAATGTCCAGTGAGTGGCGATTTAAAAAAAAAAAAAAAAAAAGTTACATTTTATCTACAGCAGAAGTTGGTTGTTGTTCGTATTTCAGTAGTTTAGATATAAAATGTCCATTAAGTAGCACTTAAAGGTTAATGCTCTATCACAATTGACAGTAACATACCACCGGCACTAAACCTAAACAACAGATTTATCAAAAGCAAATATGAGATAAAAATCCATTTCATGAAGCAACCTTGCCACTGTACCTTGGTTCTACAAGTATTTGAGTTCTTTTATAGTAGCATGTGGTTTACGGGACTCGTACAATTCAAGTGCATTGCTGTACCGGGTGTGCTCCCAAGCAAGTTTACTATATCTGAAAAGCTTTATATGGAGCTGTTTATGTGATGCAAATGTCAAAATGTGTTAGTTTACAAATCATGCACTGTGGTAAATTTGTATTTGAGGCCATAACATAGTATTGTGCAAGTAACCGTAAACCTAAATAAAATAAAATAAATTAAAAAATGAATTAAAATAAAGTAATAAAAAAATACTTTCTACCAACATAAAAATGCATTTCATGAAGCAACCTTGCCACTGTACCTTGGTTCTACAAGTATATGAGGTTTTTTTTTTTTTTTTTTTTTTTTTTATAGTAGTGTGGTTTACAGGACTCGTACAATTCAAGTGCATTGCTGTACCAGGTGCGCTCACAAGCAAGTTTACTACATGTATATGGAGCTGTTCATGTGATGCAAATGTCAAAATGTGTTAGTTTAGAAATCATGCACTATGGTAAATTTGTATTTAAGGTCAAAACTTAGTTTTTTGCAAGCAACGATGCAAAAATAAGTCTTTATTAATTTTTAATAATAAAATTTCAATTTTTCTTAATTGATTTGCCTCTGTAATCATAATTATAAAGAATATGTTCATGTAAGCTGGAAATGGTAGTGAATTGTGTATAGACACAGTTTGGGAGTTCTAAATCTAAACAGTAGATTTATAAATAGCAAACATGAAATAAAAACATTTTGTGAGGCAACCTTCCAACTGTATCTTGCTTCTTCAAGTATTTGATTTCTTTTATAGTAGCATGTGGTTTATGGGACTTGTACGTTGAAGTGCGTTGCTGTACCAGGTGCGCTCCTGAGCAAGTTTACTCTGTCAGAAAAGCAATACTGAGCTGATTATGTGATGCAAACTTCAAATGTGTTACAAATCATGGTACATTTGTGTTTAAAATTTTAACAGTATTGTGCAAGGAACCATGGGAAAATAAGTCCTTTTTAATTGATAAATTGCCTCTGTAATCCTAATCATAAAGAATATGTTCATGTAGTGGTGTTTTACTGCCACTTATGTTCATGTAAGCTGGAAATGGCAGTGAATTGTATGTATAGACACATTTATTGCGTTTAATGAAATTTAAATTAGTTTGGTACAGTATAGCACTTGAGCTGCACATCTTAGTTTTCTACCATTTTTTTTATCTTCTCGAATCAAAAAGCTTCTTTCAGTTTCAGTACACTATCGAGATATTGCGCACTGCTGTTTCTTGAAAATGAAGAATTTGGACACCCAACTTATTTGACCTACTGCTTTTTTCCATACTGTGTTGCAGGGACACCAAGTATGTTTACAGCCGGCAAGTTTAGCCTTGCATAGCTTAGCACAGAGTGGCCTGCAGACAGGCGATGTCAAAAAAGTAAAGGAACAAGCATCGCCAAGTAGCTTGTATCAGGTTGGCAGCACTAGAACAGAGGAGGCACTCAAGGCTCTTGTAAGAGGAGACACCATTGTTGGGGTACCGTGTCGGAGAAGCAAAGAAGGGATGATGAAATGAAAGAGTGGAATGAAGGGAGTGGCTGGCCCATCAGATAGCTTTCACCTTCTCAAAGCACAGCTCTTGGCTTTGAAAGGGCCACTCAAAGGTCACGGCCTTTTCAAGACTCGGAGCTGCACGGTTTGTGTTTGGGCCTATTGTTTGACGGTGCCTTGTACGTCAGGTCTGCAGACGGCTCTGTGAAATCCTTGTGCTATCTCCAGAGCACAGTGTGGAGCAGAAAACCTCATGTTCAGACAGGTGTCATGGATGCCTGCCTTGCTATACAGAGTTTCTTGTTGAAGGTTAAAGAGATAACTATTGATTGTGCTTCTGAGGAACTACAAAAAGGTGAAGTTTTTTTTTTTTTCCCTCCAGAATTTTTATTTTATTTAATTTTATTTAATTTTATTTAATTTTATTTAATTTTATTTAATTTTATTTAATTTTATTTAATTTTATTTAATTTTATTATTTTATTTTTGTTGTGTAGTTTCTCATATCTTCAGAAAGAAATGTTCCCTCCATCTTTAACTTGTTGGTGAGGACAGAGATGTGTCAGGGATATGTTGAAGTGTGAAACTGATCTGCCTAATATAATGTGGCATCACACCTGCAGTTGCTGTGACCAAACTCATTAAGGGTCATTAAAGGTGTGAAGGAAATTTGACACGTTTGTCTATGTGTGTGTGTTAATTAAATGCCATGTGAAGTTCCTAAAGATCATCTAGTAGGATGTCTGTTGAAGGAATGATTCTTATTTTAGTCCTAAAAGTGAGAATTTTATTTGTTAACCCTTATGTCATCTCAAACTCATATGACTTTCTTCTGTGGAACACAAACAGAGAAATATATATTTATTTATTTATTTATTTATGTATTTAATGTTTATTATATATTTTTTCATCCAGAATGGATCCAGTTTTTTATTTTATTTTATTTTTATTTTATTTATTTTATGAAATTCATACTTTTATTAAGCAAGAACGCATTAAATTAATTAAAAGTGACAGCAAAAGACATTTATAATGGTGCAAAATATTTCTATTTTTTAAAAATCCTGTTCTTTTGAACCTTCTATTAATAAAATAATTCAAATAATTTTGAAAAATAATGGTCACATTTACATTTTCTGCAAAAATGTTGAACAGATTTATTTAGTGATGATAATGTAACAGTGATGATACAAAAATAATGGTAATTTAAATGTTTATTCAGGTTTTAATAGAGATTGAATGGGACAAGACAGAAAATGCATTTTGTTGATGATGTTTAGTAACGAATGCATCTCTTATGCTCTTCTCTTTCCTCCTTTCTTTCTTGCTATGATTAAGGGTCTATTTTCCTCTAACCTATCCCATTGGAGCAGAATAGCCATCTGTCAATGATATATTGCTTGCAATGTGTGTGTGACAGTGTTACAGTGAGTTACAGCCCTGCCTGTGTGTGTGTGTGTGTGTGTGTGTGTGTGTGTCTTCCCCCAGTGAGGCCCCTCTACTGCTACAGCTGCCCCCCTCACTGCCATTCTCCATCAGGCTAATAGCAACAGGTGTCTGAGTCGGTCCACACCCGCTTCTCTGTAGCCATGACAACTAGCGTGTCACACAATAAAGGGAGGGGACATAGTATCTGGAGAAGATGCACATATAGATGTCAGCGCAAACACACCAGCATTCATGCATGCTTTATCACCAGCATGCACACACATGCATCTCTATGGGTACACGAGCAAACAGTGACCTGCATGTGATGGAGAGACAAACATCTGTCCACTGATCTTTCAGCAGGTCAGATGGCTGACGTGTCATCTTAAAGCCAGGCTCACTTGCCATATGTGACTCAAGTTCATTTAACTCAATTTTTTTCCACAAATTTTTGTATGTACTTTTTACCCATATAGTGGCCTATATGATATTCAAAAGTACAAAAATATTAACGTGTTGTATGCCCTCAATGCCACAGTTAGGTATTTTTTTAAATACATTTTTTAATGTATAAATATATTTTACTATTTATAAAATCTATACTTTTTTAATAATAAATAAATAAATAAATAAATATATTTATAGATTTTTTTTTTAACAATTCAATAGGTCCCACAATTAAAAAACATATTAAGCAAAATATAATGACATATTTCTTATTTTTTAATATTATAATACAATTAAATTTTAATTGATATTATATTTAATTTAATTGATATTATATTTAATTTAAAATATAAATAAATCATTATATCATTAAATTAATAATATTATTTTTATTACCACAATGTACTCGCTATCTTTTTACCTTGCATTTATGTATTTATTTATTTATTTATTTATTGGTTGGTTGGTTTATTGGTTTATTATATTATGTATTTATTTTGGTTTATTTGTGTTAATATATTAACATTCTTATTTACACTTCAACTTCTACATTTATTTATTTATTTATTTATTTTAGAAGTTTATATATATTAAAACAATTCAAGATAAGTCCCTACAAAAAAAAAAAAAAAAAAAAACAATTCAATGTAATTTTTTTCAATGTAATCATAGGTCCCAGATAAATTTCAAAATATAATTTTCACTTGTTAAGCAAAATATAATGATATATTTCTTACTTTTGTATATTGCATATTGTATGTGTTTGATTAAATTAATAATATTATTTTAATTGCCTCACAACGCACTCTAAATATATATATGTATATATAATTCTATATAATTTTTAGAATTTGCTACATTTTTAAACAATTCAATATAAGGTACCACAATAAAAAAAATGTCCCAAATAAATAAAAAATATATAATTTTTATTCATTAAGCAAAATATAATGCCTTTTTTGTGGTGAAATATAGCCTAGACATCTTTATCAGTGATTTTAGCTTTAAATGAATGATCCTTGCATCTACCGCACTACAACTTTTTCTGTCATTTCCACATCATAGGAGTAATTTTCGTGTGTCGTGTGCATGTTTCAGTAGTGCCAGGCTGGCGCTTTCATATCCCTGAGCTGTTCGAGTCAGGCTGACTTCAGTGGATTTGCCGCTATGGGTTTTATTTCCCAAGGTAGCATCGTATGGCCCGTGTTACATCACAGCTTTATCAGTGACTCATAGGTGATGCCTTGGAGAACTGAACTCTCTTATGATAAAGCATGGCTGAGTTTACACACATCACAATGCCTGAATCAGTAATATGAACAGATCGTATCACTCTGTCTGCCACTGTCAAGTTGTTGCATAATTGTGGATCAATCTGACACCTCTTCATATCTGTGTCCTCATCATTGGCTTCATGTAACCGCTCAATATGCAGTCAGTAGCTTGTCTTTCTCTTTCATTTTCTCTGCCTTGTTTTTCTCTGTCTTCCTCTGTTTACCGGTAGGATAACGTTTTATTCATTAAGAGGCTCACCTTGTTCTCCCCTAGGGTTTATCCTGCTCAGTTCAGACGTGCAGATCGGCACCAAAACACTGATCTGTTTGTCTGAGCAAGGCAAAAATGCAAGATGGAATGAGTCAGTGGTAAATAATGACAGAAATTACACAATGCGCTTTAAGATGACAAGAAGCTGCTGCTTTTTTTTAGTATTTTAAACTTAGTATATCAAAGATGCTGATATTGTCCACAAACAAGGCTGTTTTCAACATTTTTTCCAGTTGTAGAAAACTTGTCAACTTACGCATGACACAGCAAAATTATGAACATAAATTTAAGTAATGGTGACTTTTAAGATGATACATTTAAGTGCTTTATTTTTTATTATAACACATTTGTTTGTTTATATTAATGTCTGTGTTATTTATTTGTTTACTTACGTACTATCCTATGTATTTATTTCTATTAATTTATTAATGTTTTTATTTACATTTCAACTTCTACATTTTATTTTAATTTCTGAATTTTTTCATGTGATTTGTCACAAGGATCTAACCATTTTTTTTATTTTTAGCCTTTGCTTTGCTTTACTTTTTTGTTTGTTTTTTCATTTTGTTTTGTTTTTTGTTTTGCTTTTGTTTTGCTTTGTTTTTTTTTGTTCGTTTGATTTTTGCTTAGTTTGTTTTTGTTCTGATACATACATTTCAATATGGATTTCAATTTTAATGTTTTATATCACAGCTGATATATTCCATAGTACATAGCTCACACATTTGTTTATATACATGTCTATTATATATGTAATTTTTTATTTACTATCTTATTTATTTGTATTTATTTGTAATTTTAATGTTTTTATTTACATTTTAATTTCTACATTAATTTATTTACTTTAATTTCTATTTTTTTCCACATGATTTGTCGCTTGTAAGAATGAATTTATGTATTTTTCTGAGACTTCTTTAGGTTTTGCTTTGCTTTTTTTTTTTTTTTTGTTTGTGTTTTTTTTTTTTTTGTTGTTTTTGTTTTTTTTTTTTTGCTTTGCTTTGTGTTTTGTTTTGCTTTGCTTTTGTTTTGATTTTCTTTTTCGTTTTACATTTTATTTTGCTTTGCTTTGCATTTTGCTTTGTGTTTTGTGTTTTTTGTTTGTTTGTTTTGTTTTGGCTTTTTTTGGTTTGCTTTTTGTTTTTCGTTTTGACTCATACATTTGAATATGTATTTCAAATTGAATGTTTTGTATATCACAGCATTTTTTTAATCTGTGAAATTTCCTAGCTCAAATATTTGTTTATATTAATGTCTGTTATATATTTATTTTTTATTTACCATCTAATGTATTTATTTGTAGTTCAATAATGTTTTTATTTACATTTTAATTTGTACATTTATTTGTTTTTGTTAATTTCTGAATATTTTTTTTACTTGTAAGGTATTATAATGTATTATAATGTATTTTTCTGTGACTTTTCTTTTGTTTGGGATTGGGATTCAGCACTTCTTCCTCTTCTCAGCACATGTATTATTCAAACACTGAATAATAGGAAGAATTTATTTTAACAGCCGTAGAAAAAAGTTAACAAAACTTCCAGTGAACAAAAGCCTCACATATAGTATGAAACTTCCTCATGTAAATCTCTTCTACTTTTACGAAGTGAATCTAACTGATTTTGTTCTCAGATTCACAATAGTTATTCCATTGTCTGTTTAACAGAGTTTTTAGTATGCATCCTGTAGGAGCCACTACAACCAGTCCACCTCCTTTCTGATACTTTATTACCACTGCTGTGTTTTAATAAGCTGGATAGTTCCCAATATTCACCTCCCTTTGCTGCTAATCTTCACCCCTTGGTTAATTGGTAACTCCATCCGCCTGGCTGACTTGGACTGTCGCCCCGAACGACCGTGCCATTCTTTGTGCTTATTTAAATAACACCATATTGCTAATTGATTTCATGTCAGTGCATTAGCAGGCTGTTGCGCAGACCCTGGCTGATCTGTGACGCCATTTAATATTTCACGACCACGCTCCGCTTTTAATTTTAGCACCCTTTATTCACGCATGGCTCGTTTTGTTTTTGTTCACTGACTCATATATTGCAGATAGGTGTGTGTTAGCATGGTTACATTGGCCAGTGCTGCCTTCTCAAACAAATTGGGGTATCATTTGATTGTCATTTCATAAAGTATTGTGCAGTGTAATGAAGCCTAAAGGCTCTTTGAGTTCTCATGTCACCTTTATGAACATATGAATTAGTCAGTGGACTAGTGGAGCAGTTAGCGTCTGGCCAGGTGAATGCCCTCTGTCCTTTATACAGGTGGAAACCAAAGATGGCTTTCCCGAATAACCCACAGCCCTTTAACGGGGCCTCTTTTGCTCTGTCCTTTGTGTCAGTGAGACTGAGAGGGGAGACCTCAAAAACAGCTGGTTTCAGATGGTTGACCAGTGATTCTCATCAGTCACAGATGGGCTTGTGTTATCGCCAACATTGGGATGCATTGTTATGTTTTAGGAAAGGATGATTTAAGATGAAATCTCCCAAATTGTATTGCTTAGAGCTTGCTTTGTAGTTATTTAGGAGATTTTTTTTCGTTGTTTTGCTTTGCTAAGTTTTTTGTTTTGTTTTTGCTTTTTGCTTTGTTTTTTTTTTTTTTTTTTTGTTTGTTTTGCTTTGTGTTTTGTTTTGTTTCTCGTTTTGGTTTGCTTTTGTTTTGTTTTGCTTTATTTTTTTTTGCTTTTCATTTTTTGCTTTGTTTTGCTTTGCATTCGTTTTGCTTTTGTTTGTTTTTTTGCTTTGCATAGCATTTTGTTTTGCTGTGTGTTTTGTTTCGTTTTGTTTCTCACTTTGGTTTGCTTTTTGTTTTTTTGTTTTGCTATGCGTTTTGCTTTGTTTTGCTTTGCACTTTTTGTTTGCTTTACTTTTTGTTTTGCATTTTTTTTGTTTTGTTTTGCTTTTGTTTGTTTTTTTGTTTTGCATTGGATTTTGTTTTGCTTTGCTTTGCTTTGTGTTTCTTATTTTGGTTTGCTTTTGTTTTTTGCTTTGCTATGCGTTTTGTTTTGCTTTGCGTTTCTGTTTTGTTTTGCTTTGCTTTTTGTTTTGTTTATTGTTTTGCTTTTTTTGTTTTTTTTTTTTTCCCTTTGCATTGCATTTTGTTTTGCTTTTCATTTTGTTTTGTTTTGTATTGCTTTTTGTTTTGTTTTGTGTTTTGTTTTGCATTTTGTTTTGCGTTTTGCATTGTTTTGTTTAGTTTGTTCGTCAGGATAAGCATCAGATTTGAATATTCATTTAAATAAAATGTATTTGCCCTACACAGCTGATACATACAGGTAGCACTGAATATGCTCAAAATGCAAAAGAAACTAAACAAAAGCAATACAAAACACAAAGCAAAAAATATAAACTATATGTGCATGAAAAATACATTCTTGAGTAAATTCCAGCCGCCTGAGATTTCATATACTACTTGTCCTAGGTATTGTACAGTCACATGTACTTTCCTGTTTTCCTGTTAACTCTGAACGCTTTTTGGAAAGGACACTGATAGTATCTTGTCTTTCCCATTGGTTCTTATGATACATTAATTGTTACAGGGTTTATTTGCACAGGTATGATTAAACTAAAGCACCCAGGGGCTCTAGTGACAAAAGTAAATAAAAAACCTGTGTAAGATGAATGTCGTTAATTCATCTGATACGCCTGTTAGGTTTCATGCCACAGAACTCCTTGTGTCTGAGGCTCTAACAATCTGGTAAAGAGAAAGTGTGGGCTTGCATTTACCCATGAAGAACAGAGATTTTCTATCCATGAGGTCAGTCATGTCGCTGCCCACACAGCTTGTTCTGACACACCCAGCACAGCTGATAGAATATCAATCTCTCAGTGTAGGTCAGTCCATGTGAGTGGGACGACACAAACTATACCCACTTAAACATATCATTCATTGCACAGAACCAGTTTAAAAACCCAGCATATTAAAATGATTTCTGAAGGATCATGTTACACTGAAGACTGGAGTACTTAACCAACATAATATAAAGCTGAAGTAAAAGGCTCAGAATATAACATAAAATATTTATTTATTTTACTTTCATTTTAATATTATTTTATTTTTAATTTTCGAAATTATAATTATGATAGAATGAGAATTTTTTTTTTTTTTGTCATTAAACTTGTGATTATTTTATTCAGTTTTCAGATCATTAATGCATTATCCATTGGTTATCCAACTGTGGCATTACACGAGAACATACAGTAGGTGTACAGTATTGGCCTTTATCAAGAGCAGGGACCATTTCAGGTGAGTGGAACCTGATCAGTGACCCAGTACTGATTACAGTGCGTCATTCTCTCGTGCCACGTAAACTATACTGGCACTGGTGTCTTAAGAACATTAAGACTGGCCAAACTGCCACTCTACAGCTGTCACTGTGCGAATGATGAGATAACATAAACTCACATGCCATATGGCTGAGACCACGATAACTGCACCCCACGTAAATATACCCCTTACAAACAACCACAAGTGATCAAGTTCAAAAGAACAACATTTATAATTACCATCACTTTTAATCAATTAAATGCATTCTTCTTAAACTTCTTAAATTAAAGTATTAATTTCAATCAACTTCTGAACCGTAGTGTGTCTCTCCCCATCTTTGTTTTTGTAATAAGCATAACATAATATATAAATGTAAAAGTGCATTAACATTTTGTCCACTCCTTTGGACAAACGCAGTGAGGCATGTCCTTTTTGTCCTTTTCACCTCGTCTCCACCTTTCTGTCATTAGTTTCCTCACCCAGTCTTTTCTCTTCCTCTGTTTGCAAAGAACGTCTGTATGTTTGCATTGTGCGCTGTTATAATTGGCCTCTTTTAAAAGTCAGATCTCCTTTGCTGCATTTCAATTGAGAGGCTTCAAAGAGAAAGCTGGGGTTTGTGTTTGAACGGGTCATCAAACGATTTGGGTGTGTTTTCATGATCCCTGACTAACTCAAACGATGGCTCTGAACGCCAAGGCCCTTCAGAACGAGTGGTGCTCTTGATACAACCAGACTCAGCCTTATGGTTACATTTGGAGCCACCCTTCAGCTCCAATTGACATTGACGTCCATCAGGGACATTTTCCGAAATGTGAATGTAAAAAAAGAAGCTAAATTAAGCAGGATGTTTTCCATCATGATGCACTCACCTTTTGCTTTTAAACCACCCTAGCCGCGTCTTTGTGGATCCATTATGATATTTCTATTTAGAGGTGTTGTTACGACACTTCGGTCACTGTAACCGAAGTAAATGGCCTTTGTAGTTAATGTTAGCTGATAGCTGGCTGTGATTCCCAGTATATTGTGTTGTCAGGTAGTGAGTAAAAGGCTAGAATGGCATGAATGCAGTGCATATAAAAGCTATAATAAGATATAACCAGGTGTACTCTGATTCATGTTTTACTTTCCCTCCTTTTCAGATGGTGGTGTTGATGGACCCCATGGAGGATCCAGATGATATTCTTCGAGCTCATCGATCCAGAGAGAAGACTTACATGTTTGATGTGGCCTTCGATTATTCAGCCACGCAGGCAAGCCCATTCTTTATTTGTGTTTTTGTATGTTTGCAAGGATGGCACATGTATATTCAGGTCATGTTTATGCAATTATTTGTGTTCACCGTGCTTTTGTGTTTACTGTGTTTGAATGAAAGATGAAAATGCACACACAAACAAAGGCTGTGGTTAAACATGTTTTGTATGTGCTTTCCATAGGACGAGGTGTACAGATCCACCACTAAAGGCTTGATTGAAGGTCTCATATCAGGGTACAATGCCACTGTTTTTGCCTACGGACCCACAGGTCAGTACAGATATCATTTCAAACCAAGGGCTGGGCAATATATTATTTTTTCACTATATGTTTGGTAACCATAGTAATTTCTAGGGCTGCCCCCTAATAGTCGACTAACCGTTAGTCAAGAATAGGAGAGAGTCAGAGAATAGGCCTGGTCGACCAAAATGTTATTAGTAGCTTAGTTGCAGAAAAACAAAAAAATCCACACGAGTTGGCAAAGTCATGCAGTTTGTGACGGACAGATCGTTCACAGCTGGTCTATGTGATATACATCGAGCAGGACATCCATAAGCTCACCTATCATTCGTCGGCTTCAAATATGACTTTTCATCTGGAAGATGTATGTAGTAGCAACTTTATATGGCAGCTCAATCTAATGTTAACCTAGAAAAATGTCTGCATGACAGATGAAGGCACCGGTGTGGTAACTTAAAATACTCTGTCATTTTTGGTCATACAGATAAAGGTAGTACATCTTTTGAATCTGTGAATACTAGGGATGTCACAA
The DNA here is from genome assembly GCF_022985175.1 of Labeo rohita. Classification (NCBI taxonomy): domain Eukaryota; kingdom Metazoa; phylum Chordata; class Actinopteri; order Cypriniformes; family Cyprinidae; genus Labeo; species Labeo rohita. The sequence continues at coordinate 6,211,716 of NC_066880.1, read as the reverse complement.
TTCTCAATATAATATTGAACCATTCGGTACGACATCCACAGTTCAATACGTTGTGAATTGCTTTTTTTTTGGTGTTGCATTTAAACAACTTCCTTGTTTTATTTTTTTTGGAATTTGCTGTATGTGTGCCCGTTCGAGTGTTTGAAATAACTTCCTCATGTAATCTGATGTGGATTCTTATCACACAATGTGGCAGACAATAAATTCTATACTCATATTCTATGTATTTAGATTAGCAATGGTTTATGAAAATACACGAGATGGCTTGAAGAACACAGATAAACCATATATTATTGCAGACGATTGTTTATTGTCCTTACATTTCATAATTCAAAACGTTTAACGTTATATCTTGTTTTTATTCAGTTACAGCAATAGCGATGCCTTTATTAATATTAGAGAAGCTGGAAGAAACATCATCAGTGATACTTCTTTGACTCATATGTGGATTTTCTGCACGAGGGCGCCCTCTGGCGTCCAGTATGAATGAAACCCATGCTATTTTGCGTAAAAATCGAAAAAAAAAACCTCTCTCAAAAGAAAAATTAAGCAGACATATACTAAACCACACTTTTTCCAGTGTACAGAGGTTTACAGTAGTATTTTGTTAATATCTTGCAAAAAAAAACACACTGAAGTGGCAAGATATCAGAACCGAACTGAAAACCGTGGTAAAAAACCGAGTATTGAACGTATTGAGCGGTGGACTAAGTGTATTGTTGCATCCATAGTAAATACTCTTCATTTATTTGTGTGCACTCAGAACAACAAAAAAACGTTGCACTGTAAAATAGTTAAAGCAAACAGGATACGCTTTCTGCCGTCTCAGTCTCTGTGAACTTAAGTAAATAATTATTAATTAATAATTATTAATTATTAATTATTATATCTGCTGGTGCGCTGAGTCAAGCTTTTTTTGTGTACGCTTAAACGCTTATTAGGCTATGTAGGCAATTAAAGGCTCATTATTATGATTTATATGGTTTATTAATAAACGTACGACTAATAGTTGACTAATGCTTAAAATGAACGACTATTAGTTGACCAGAAAAGTCAAGACTTAAGATTTGTAATATAGAGTTCTTTTTGATTTTGCAATAGTGTTATATCTTGGAAATTTTATTGCAGTCTTTTAATAGTGCCTTTGACTTAAACTTGACTGAAACTTAAATGACAAAAAAGTCTTAGAGCTAGAAAATCTGTAAGATTCTTCTCTATGACTTGGTCCAAACATCTTTGTGTACTCACTTGTGGGAAATTCACCAATAAAAAGGAAAGATAGACAGAGGAACACACTGTTTGCTTTATAACTGTGTGTTGGTTAATCCCCTGTGTCTTTACATCTAACAGTTAAATTGGCCCATATCAGGTCTGGTTAATAAAAAAAAAAAAAAAAAACATGCGCACAAATTTTTTTCCTTACACTGAAAGGGCATCCACAGTGGCCATATGTTCAAAGTAATAAAATCATAGACAAACCAGGCACGACTAGAGCACACGGATAAGCCTTATCAACCTGATCTCCTTTCTTCCTGCCTCAGAACAGGTTCAGTCAACAAAGTCACATGCACTGATTTCACCAAAAAAAAAAAAAAAATCTCACTGAATTCCAGTTGTCAAGAACGAATCATTGGATAATATTTCACCTAAAAAATAAAACCCTTAATTAAAGACCTGTTTTTTTTTTGCTGCTTTGAGTTGAATAAAAGTTCATTCCTGGAAAGCAGATGTCTGTGTGGCTCCCGTGTGCTCGTGTGCTCTAATCTGTCCTTAGAGTGAATCTTACTGACTGTTCCTGTCTGTGGCCGTGGCTATATAAAGCTTAGATCTGTGCTCAGCCTGACGGGGGGATAAAAGCCACCTGTAAACATTATGTATCACTCACTATGACTCACCTCACACCTGTGCCTTCTGTTTATGCCATGCTGTTGAACATATGCTAATTATCTACAATTACAGCACATTTATGAAAAGTGTCAGTGTAGTTTAGAACATTACAGGGAGCAGAAATTATGCAAAATGGAACAAAGAAATTGTAAAAATAAAAATGTTTAATATTTAAGGACATATTTTTGTATATTAAAATTGTTTATATTGTATTTGGTCACTGTATTTGATTTGATTGTATGATGTCAGGCGATAAAATGTGGTTAAACTGTGGTCCTAATAAGCAGATGTGTGTGTTTACAGGTTGTGGGAAGACTTACACTATGCTGGGAACTGACAGAGAACCTGGTATCTACGTTCGCACATTAAATGACCTCTTCAAAGCCATCGAAGAAACCAGCGATGACATGCAGTACAGTGTCTCCATGTCCTACTTGGAGGTGAGAACTTCATTTGGTTGCTAAATAGGATTTTAGCAGCCACTTGTTTTTGTTTTTGTTTTTTTTTAAATACACATATCACCCTGAGATTTGAGGTATCTGGATATCGAGCTTGTAAAGATACTATCACCCTATTGCCATGCTAAATGCACATAGTAAAGTCAATTGCCCTCATTTAGTTTTAAACAATTTAAAAAGGTAACAGCTTAAGTGTTATGTGATAAGATAAGCATCTGGCCCGTGCCAAGCGACCGATAGGACTTCTGTTTATCAGCTCTGTTTGTGTGAGGGAGGGGTAATCTTGTCGGCTTAGCGACTATCTCAGCATCTTTGATTACGGTGATGTTGTATTGATACTAGAAAGCTGGTTTCCCCACTGAGTCGTGATGGACTTGTCCAAAGTTTACTCAAAACAAATACATGCATCCCTGCTGCATTAGCCTAGAAACAAATCACTGTGCTTATATGTGACTGGCCAAATAACACAGTTTTACGTCTTGACTGCTGACTTGCAAATAAAGCCTAATTTTACCTAATTTGATAATGGCAAGTTTTAGGAATTATGTATATGTGTATACTCCAGTCTTCAATGTCACATGATCCTTCAGAAATCATTCTAATACGCTCATTTATTATCAATGTTGGAAACAGTTGTGCTGCTTAATATTTTTTTGGAACCTGTGATGCTGTCTTCAGGATTATTTGATGAATTCTTATTATTAATTATTATTAATTAATACTTTTTTTTATTTAGCAAAGATGTGTTCAACTGATAAAGAGTGATAAGAAAGACTTTTATTATTTGAAAAGATTTCTATTTTGAATAAAGTCTGTTCTTTTTAACCTTTTATTCATCAAAGAATCCTGAAGAAAGTATCACAGGTTCCAAAAAAAATTCAGCAGCACAACTGTTTCCAACATTTATAATAAATCAGCATATTAGAATGATTTCTGAAGGATCATGTGATACTGAAGACTGGCGTAATGATGCTAAAAATTCAGCTTTGAATCACAGGTAAAAATTCTATTAAGTATATTAAAATAGAAAACAACTATTTTAAATTGCAATAATATTTCACAATATTACATTTTTTTCTGTATTTTTAATCAAATAAATGCAGCCTTGACAAGCAGAAAAGACATTGTATAGATTATATATAAAAAACATAAAAATGACAAAACAACAAAATTACTATAAATTGAACTAAAATTAAATTATACTAAAACAAAACGTATACAAATATATAATTTAATAATTACAAATATTAATACAATCTATAATAGGCTGTGTTGCAAGGTGATTTTTTTTATTTATTTAATTTTTTAATTTTTTTTTCTCACTCGGGTGCCTCCTTCAGTGTAAGATTTTGGGTTTTTTCCCATTTTTATCTCCCAGGGCTCCAGTTTAGCATTCAAACTCAATAGCTCAGTCCTGTTTTTGACAGCTGATGCGTGTGCATTTGAGATCACATGTGTGAGCTGACAGCAGCACCACTTCAATTCTGTCTTTTTTTTTCTCTCTCTCTGTCTCACATCCCCTGTCTCATTGCCGTTTTGTCAATCAAAGTCTGTTCAGCAGCATTTCTATAATGGCTGACGCTTGACAATGTGTTATTTCCACTTTACAATGGTGAAAGTGCTGCAATATCCGTGCACATAGTGTTCGAACATCGAACAGTCTTTTCCTTTTTATATTTTAATAAAACCTTGTGCACTCACTAACACACTTACACACTTAAGCATCTTAACATACACACACAGGCACACAGATTTGTTTGACTTCTTTAGGTTAAAGGGGTGTTTGGGATGTGCAGACCTATGAGTAAGCCATTCCGTCCACACACGGAAAGAGCAACCTTCAGTAAAGAGCACAATGCTCTCCTGTCCTCTGCTTTTCTTACACCTTCACATTAAAACTCCTGTTTACATTGGGCTGTCTAAATGCTCAAGGGGACGCTTCCCTGGAGGGAAAACGTTTTTATTCTCGGCTTCTGTGGTTTCGGTTCAGACCTCCCGGTTTATCCTGTCTCTTTTTTTTTCTTTCCATCCATCTATATCTTTAGCAGGTCTTCTACTCTTTCTCTGTCAATGGATTCTTTTCATACCGTCAGCATCACCCTAAAATTATCACATGTTTACGGCAGATCACAGTGACCTCACTGACAGTGATGAAATATTACGTTCAGGACGACTTAAATTGAGCTTTTGAGGTGACCACAGATTGCGCTCAGGATGTGGCCTTGTTCTAAACCGGGTTGAATGAAGCTTATTGAAATACTCTCAAATATTAAATCCAACATTCATCTCTCCTCTAACATCCTAAAAAAACTGTATATGACAGTTTGTACCACATATTCTACATTTTGATTGGTTAAAACATTGTGAGGTGTTGATTACTTTTGTAATTAATTTATTATTGGCGTAAGGAATAGTTCTACTCGTGTTATGAGATGAATGCATGTACATGTCGTAACTGGACTTAATACCGTTGATATCGCAATCTAATGAATCAGAATGCTCAATAATTTAGTAGTCTTTTGTAAGTAATTCCTTTTATATTCCACAAATTACAAAATTGTCCATGTGCTCAGCTGGTAGCGCATTGTACTAGTAATGAAAAGGTCACAGATTGCACGTTCTGATATTTCTGCACTGCAAGTCACCTCAGATAAAACCATCTGTCTGTCAGATGCATGAATGTAAGTGTCAAATGCATCAACAATGATGGTAATCTTGAAATCTGAGCATGGATTTTAATCTGTTTGATTCTTGTGTTTCAGATCTATAATGAGATGATAAGAGACCTGTTGAATCCATCATCTGGGTTCCTGGACCTGAGAGAGGACTCGAAGGGAGAAATACAAGTTGCAGGAATCACAGAGGTCTCCACCATTAATGCACGAGAGGTTAGACACATTTGTTTGTTTTTTTTTGTTTTTTTAATAAAGTAAATAAATACTGTTAGTCATTGTTCATATTAATTTTAAAAACTCCTATACTTTATTAGAAAAAAATAATGATGTATGTTTAAATAAATATTTAATAGTGAAATCTTAATTCAGCAAGCATGTATTTAATTGATCAAAAATGACAGTAAGGATATTTTTAATGTTACAAAAGCAAAATAAATGCTGTTCTTTGAACTTTTTTATACATTTTTGAAAACAAATGTAGTTTCCACAAAAAATATTAGGCAAACTGATAATTAATACAAAGAAATGTTTTTAAGCACCAAATCAGTATATTAGAATGATTTCTGAAGGATCATGTGACACTGAAGACTGGAGTAATTATGCTAAAAATTCAGCTTTGAATCACCAGTATAAATTCTATTTTAAAGTATATTAAAATAGAAAACAACTATTTTAAATTGCAATAATATTTCACAATATTTTCTGTATTTGAGGACTGGAGTAATGAGGATGAAAATTCAGCTTAGCATCACAGGAATAAATTACATTTTAAAACATATTAAAATAAAAAAAAAAAATGTATTTTAAATTATAATAAAAAAAATTTCACATTGCTGTTTTTACTATATTTTGATCAAATAAATTCTGGCATGGTGAGTATAAGAGACAACCTCAACCTTAGACTTAATTAATCAGAAAAATTATTCAGAAACCAAATATAATTTTTAATATTTTTTTTTTTACTAGTGGGTGCAGGACACTGTAGTTCATTTATGTAAGTGAGTATAGCAAAATAAAGTAAACTGTGACATACCCCAAAAAAATTTCATACAGTAGACTACAAGTAAAATTGATAAACATTAGGAACCAAAAATTATTCAGACACTTTGACCTAATCATGTTTTCTTAAGTGTTTTTTTTTTTTTAATTGCTAATGCAACCTTTTTACACCACAGACTGAACAAAATTAAGCATTGCTTGCCAGTTGGTCAACAAAGTATTGATAGTTGTGTACATATTGTCATACTAACAGTTGTCAATTTTTGGTTAATTGTAATCCCTTACGTATCTTTCAATCAAAGTTATCTGACATTATCAAATCAATCATTATCCTTATCGATTTGTTCTTACACAGTTTAACTCTGAGTTCTTGTCATATTTTATTGCCATTTTTTAAACTATAGCAAATAAACTGTGATAATGTGAGAAATGTTGAAGGTGTCTGAATAAATTTTGGTTTGACTGCATGTATGGTACTGTGGAGGTGGATGTTGAGTTTTTTTTCTGTTTTCTTTCTTTCTCAGATCATGGAGTTGTTAATGAAAGGAAACAAGCAGAGAACTCAAGAGCCGACGGCAGCCAATCAGACGTCTTCTCGCTCTCACGCTGTGCTGCAGGTGGCCGTGCGACAACAGAGCCGATGTCGAGACATCCTGCAGGAAGTGCGATTCGCACGTCTCTTCATGATCGATCTGGCAGGGTCTGAACGGGCTTCGCAGGTATGATGTGGGATATCTGTAGGTGTGAAATATAAAGGTCTATTCATCTTTTAGTTGAGTTAGAACATAAAAGCACAGTGGGTGAGCTCAGACGTACATCTGTAAAGTTGGTAATCATTAATAAAAGGCTATCAATCTTTCTTCTTACATAAAAGCTGGCACAGTTGGCGCCAGATATATTCAGAATCATATATCAGCCAGTGACGAGGGAACAATTCCAAGAGTGATTTAACCATTAGTGATAAACCTGAAGCCATCTAAAATGAAATATTTGTTGATTATTACATCCGTTATGATGCATCAGGTGTTTTTTAATGAAAGACATGTGAATCATGTTTAATATTAAAGTGTCATTTCCACTCACTGCATGAGACGGGAAGATATTACACGCGTGCCATGTATTTGTCATGGAAACGGTTAAAAATGTCAACCACTCAGGCACCCTGTGGGTTTAAACATGCATGTGACAGGCACAAAAGCAGATCACGTTGTTTCTGGTTATGGGGTATTGTTGCTCAGAAACATGAGTGCTTGTTTGTTCTCTATTGATGAGGAAGACAAGCCTGTTGCACAACTATTCAGAAAATGAAATATACAAGAGCGCCCCCTGCTGGAAGCTCTAACCATTTTTTTCAACCTGCATGTACAGTTTATTGACATGGTGCAAATAACTACTATTTCTATCTTTAGACACAGAACAGGGGTCAGAGGTTAAAAGAGGGAGCTCATATCAACCGCTCTTTGCTTGCGCTGGGGAACTGCATCAATGCATTGAGCGAAAAGAATGGCAATAAATATGTCAACTATAGAGACAGCAAGCTCACGCGATTACTCAAGGTACAGTGAAGTCAATCTTAGAGAGGCTTGTGGGATAAATTTCTTGATTGCACTTGTCTTACTAGGGTTTTCTCATGTTTGCAGGATTCTCTAGGAGGAAACAGTCGGACGGTGATGATTGCCCATATAAGCCCTGCATCTCTGGCCTTCGAGGATTCACGGAATACCTTGACTTACGCCGACCGTGCCAAAAGCATCCGTACACGGGTTAGTTTGATGCATGATAAAACAATGGACAACCTAGTAAGCTGCTTACTTAGTAACCTACTATTACCGTTCAGAAGTTTGGATCAGTAAGATTTTTTTTTTTCTTTGTCAATAAGATTATTTTTGTAATGCATTTTGTGATTCCATTTCTCAGTTTAACTTTGGTGAACAGTTTGGTCACTGTTATTTCTTACCACACTGTACCCTATTCTTCCTGTGCAGGTAAAGAGAAACCTGTTGAATGTGTCTTATCACATCGCCCAGTACACCAGCATCATCTCTGACCTGCGCAGTGAGATTCAGAGGTTGAAGAAAAAGATAGCAGACCAGGCAAGCAGACAGCTTAACCCAGACAGAACAGACATCCGCCATGTTCAAGGTAACATCCTTTATATAAGAAGTGAAGCGATATTTACCATTGATACCACCTCGATTTAAGTTTGAATTCCCAGCTATTCTATTCTGTTCTGTTCTGTTCTAATAGGTTCTTTTCTGTTTGGTTTGATTTTTTTTTTTTACTTCTTTACTTTGCATTAACAACTTTTCTATTCTATTCTATATTGTTCTGTTCTGTACTGTTCTGTTCAGTCCTATTCTAATAGGTTGTTTTCTGGTTTTTTTTTATTAAATCCTAAGAATTCTTAGAAGTGAAATGTACTAGTGATGCTTCCTCCATTTTACTTTGAATTCCCAACTATTCTATTCTATTCTATTCTATTCTATTCTATTCTATTCTATTCTATTCTATATTGTTCTGTTCTTTACTATTCTAATAGGTTGTTTTCTGTTTGTTTTTTTTTTTTGGGGGGGGGGGTTGTATTTTACTTTGGATTCCCAACTATTCTATTCTATTAATTTCTATTCTGCTCAGTTAGGTTGTTTTCTGTTTGGTTAGTTTTTTTTTTTTTTTTTAATTAAATCCTAACAATCCTTAGAAGTGATATGTACCATTAACGCTGCCTCCGTTTTACTTTAAATTCCCAACTATTCTGTTCTATTCTATTCTATTCTATTCTATTCTGTGCTATTAGGTTGTTTTCTATTTGGTTAGATTGGTTAGTTTTTTTAACCCTTAGAATCTTAAGTGATATATACTATTGATTTCACTTCAATTTTACTTTAAATTCCGAACCATTCTATTCTGTTCTGTTCTGTTCTGTTCTGTTCTTTTCTTTTCTGTTTATGTTCTTTTCAGAATTATTCTGTTCTTTTTTAATCTAGTAATTATTTTCTACTTGATCAGATTATTTTCCATCTGACTAGATTATTTTCTAAATTGTTCTGTTCTATTTTATTCCAGTAAACTATTTTCTGTTTGAACAAGTTATTTTCTAATCATCTTCTGTCATATTCTATTGTAATAGTTTCTTTCTGTTGGTTTGATTATTTTCTATTTTATTCTGTTCTATTCCATTTTCTATTTGGTTAGATTTGATTAGATTATTTTTCTAATCAATTCTGTTCTGACATATTCAGTTCTATTCTAATTGATTATTTTCTGTTTGATTAGATTCTTTCTAATTGGTTCTATACTATTCTATTCTGTTCTATTCTATTCTGTTCTGTTCTGTTCTATTCTGTTCTATTCTATTCTTTTCTGTTTGATTAGAACATTGTTTTAATTGATTCTGTTCTGCTATAAAATGAAAATGATAAAACTGTAATTAAACTATAATTTTTTTTTCTATATTGATTATATTATTTTGATTATATTGTTTCATTAGATTATTTTCTATATTATTCTCTTTTGTTTCACTAATAGATTTTCTGCTTAGATTGTTTTCTATTCTGTTCTGTTCTATTCTACATTATACTCAATCAAATGTGTATCATAACATTATTTTTTTGTGTTTGCCTCTAGCGGAGGTGCAGGCTCACTCTTCTCAGCAGAGCCGGGCTGAGATGGACCAACTGCGGGAGCAGCTGATCGATGCGTTTAGACAGCAGATGGACATCAGGAAGCGTCTTATGGAGCTGGACAACAGCAACATGGAAATCCAGATAGACACATCCAAACACCTGCTGACAATCGCAGAGTGAGTCTTCATTCTGCACACAAACCAAAACAAGATTACAGCTAAATACACAGTTGCCCTCAAGATATTTGGACACTTAAGGTAGAAGGTGGCCAGATACTTGAATACTATCATCAGTTGTTTTATCATTTCAGACTGAGCAAACTTCATTTGTGAAATGTTCTATTTGAAACTTCTGCTATCTTTCTTTTAAATTAATGTTTGGTTATTGAAATATTCGTCTTCGTTTAGCTGGGAGCAAGAACGCTTCAGGAGAAGAAAGAAGTGGCAGGGCGAGAGAAGAAAGGAGAGTTTTAATAAGGATGAAAGTGAAAAAGACTCAGACTCACCAGAGTCGTTGCCTGACAGCACAGAGACACAAGAGGTGGCCATTGCCAGAGAAAACCTTGTCACACTCATGACCGAACAGAAGAAAATACAAAAACAGAAGGTAATGTTGTTACTAGCCACTAGAGGGCGGAACAATACCTGAAAAACTCAATCCTGCCCAGTAGCAATAGCATTGAGAAGTCTGATTTTAGTTTATTTCGAACGGTTCATGGATTCCCAGTGGTTATCCTATGTTAAATTTTCTAACTATATGAAATATAAAAGCTTTTCTGTTTATTGCATTAGCTTAGGTCCAAAAACCAAGTAAACTCCCTACATAGGCAGTTGTCTATTAAGACAACATCCTAAATAAACTGACTGATTTAGAACACTCTGCATAGGCAGTGCATTGTTGAGTTTCCGTCACAATGAATAAAATATTTCCTCTGTTTCTGGACTGAGACTTCTCAACAAAGATAATTTGTGCATGACTTGAAGTGTTAATGAAGTCACTCATCACAATAATTGACCATAGCCCCCCTGTTCTCTTCAGGGCGGATTGGAGCAGCGCCTGGCAGAGCTCAGAGAGAAAGCACGACGTCTCGAAGAGCTTCTCCCCCGCCGTGTGAGCTCAGAGGAGCAAAGGGAAGTGCTTTGCCTCCTCTGCAAGGTTCACGAGCTGGAGATCGAGAACGCAGAGATGCAGTCCAGCGCGCTGCTCAAAGACAACGTGATCCGACAGAAAAACGTGGTGGTGCAGCGTTTCGAACAGCACAGACACCTCTGCCATGAGATCATCCAGCAGCAGCGGCAATTTATTGATGGTGAGTCATTCGGAGGAATAAAAAATGCCACCGAAATCTCAGCCAGCGATGAATCAGGCCAAACTGTGGCAGTAAAGTTTTCAAAGTAATGCTATATGAGGGTTCAGATCAGTTCAAGCTATACATATAGATAGATAGATGTTATAAGAAAGTGAATGATGTTGTTTTTGCAGATCACAGTCTTCTGGTTCCTCCTCATCTTCAAGAGCTTTATGAGATGTATATGAAGGAAATGGATGAGAAGAACTTGGACAGAGTCGTGGCCCTGGATAAGTTCACCATTCGTACTCTTAAGGTACATCAAGCAGCCATTTTTAAAGTCAACATGAAATCAAAACTGACTTTGTTCACTTTGTGAATACACTTTACTGCTCATATTTTGCACAAAACGTCCATGCACATTTTTCCAAAGCTTCAAAATCCTGTATAAAATTTTCCTTCACACGACAGTAAAATGAGTTTTATAAACGCTCTTCAAGAGAAGGACTTGAAAAAATCATGAACATATTTTCTGACATTTTTCTGTAGGAGGGTTCCCTGCCCAAGATTACCCTTCCCAGCAGAGGTCGTGACCCCTTGCAGGAGTTGGATTCAGACCAAGAGAGTGTTCGCACACTGGGCTCAGACAACAGAGAAGGGCGGACGAAACTGAGAAGGCACACGCTGCCTCCGATTCTCCCAGAGCCTGATGTGTAAGAAGAGCTCCCAAATATTTCCCTTTTTATACAAAATCAATACATTTCCTTGTATGAAAACTTTTAATGGCCAAAAATATTTGCATTTTTTTTAATGTGAAAATAAACAAGGAACGTTCTGCATTGCGTACATAGTGCATTTTGTGTCATTTTGTGTTAAAGGGGGTCCAAGTTTGTTCACATGCTTTTACTTATAAATTAAAATTCTTCTCTACCCATACAGAGACCGAGTGTTTAAGAGTAGTCACAAACAGATGAAGAACTCTGTAGTAATGACTCCTCCACCCATTCACATCAATGGCCAGGGCAACAGAGAGGTGAGTTTATGAGAGTTCACATTTGCAGCTTACTGCAATAATAATATTATACACTATATATATTATATACTAATGTTCTTAAGTTTGGTGTTGGTAAGTATGCAACAAAATAATTTCCATTTCAAGTAATAATAAATGTTCTTTAAATTAATATAAAAAAGATATTAAACAAAACCGTTTTCAACATTGATGATCATAAATGTGATCCTGGACCACAAAACATAAGTAGCATGGGTGCATTTGTAGCAATAGTCAACAATACATTGTTAGGGTCAAAATTATCAATTTCTCTTTTATGCCAAAAATCATTAAGATATTAAGTAAAGATCATGTTCCATGACAATATTTTGTAAATTTCTGTACCGTATATATCAAAACATAATTTTTGATTAGTCTGATCCTAACAAGCAATACATCAATGGAAAGCTTATTTATACAGTTTCAGATGATGTAGAAATCTCAATTTAAAAAAACTGACCCTTATAACTGTTTTTGTCAAAAATGCTTCTTACTCCCTAAAAAAGTAACTAATTACATCACTTATTTACTTTTTATGGAAAGTAATGCATTACATTACTTTTATGAAGGATCATGTGACACTGACAGTGTTGGGGAAAGTTACTTGTAAAGTAATGTATTACAATTTTGCATTACTCCCTGAAAAAAGTAACTAACGTGTGTGTGTGTGTATTTATACATTTAATATAAAAGTTATATTTTTGGCAAACACCAAAAAAGCCTCAGGATGAAGGAAAAGTAAATTCATGTCTGTACAGTAGAACGCAGAAGACGAAAGTTCAACACTCTTCAGCAATAAAAAAAAAAAAAGAAGAACAAATGTTAGATTATCTTGAGTAAATTTTGCTTATTAATATGGTTGAATTAGATCATCGAGGGTCAGCAGCGAAGACACTGGATAATAAATCGGGATTAAATACATAAAGGATATTTGTATTAACATATAATTATTGCAGGTTTGCAGAGTTGCATTTAATTGTTTTTATTAATTTTGAGGAAAACTGAATCTGTTTTTTATTTATTTATTGTTTTAAAGATGAATTAATGCATGTTCACATATATTTTAGAACTAAAGTAACATCTTACTCCCAATTTCTCTCAGTATAGGGACGAGAGAGCTTTCAATCAATAAATGGGAAAAAAAGTAATTAGGGATTACTTATTTGAAAAAAGTAACTCAGATATTTTCTTGTAAATTAAAAAGTAATGCATTACTATACTAGTTACTTGAAAAAGTAATCTGATTATGTAACTCTCGTTACTTGTAATGCGTTAACCCCAACACTGGACACTGAAGACTGGAGCAGTAGCTGCTAAATATTCAGCTTTGTTATCACAGAAATAAATTACATTTTAATGCTGTATGTCATTTTTTGATCGCACTAAAGCATAAAATCTTCATAATACATTTGCAGATATTTATGGAAACATGTTAAGTTCACAAACTGTTTCTCCAAAACACATTGCTACAACCAGTTATTCTACTTTGAAAATGTGTATTCCACATTTGAATGTCTATTTTTTGGTGTATGCGATTCCACATACTGACAGTTTACCCAATAATATTTAGACAGTCCAGGTTACCAGCTGTCGGAAAACACAACATAATAAAGCCATGGAAGAGAACGAATAAACTGGGTCAGAAATCGCACATTCTATCTGATCTAAAAAGCCCATTGTCTTCCATTGTCAGTAGCACTCATTCCTGTTGCGTGTCCTCAACCTGACAACCCACATAAGCATCTAATCTAAGGAGAAGAGGCGGAAGAAACAATATTTTGAGTTTGGGTTGCACTACCCTATCGTATTACATTCTGCACCTTTAAATGTATTAAAGCAGAAAAGTTATATAAAATGTTTATAATATTTCACAATATTACTGTTCTTAGTGTATATTTGATCGAGTGAGTATAAGAGACATTTTTGAACAGTAGTGCATGTGAAAATTATAAAATGTAAAAAAAAAAAAAAAAAAAAAATTAATGGAAAGTGTGAATATTCTATTTAATCTGCATTTTAATTGGTTTCTCTGTTTTTTAACTGAGTGTACTGAATAAATGAGTGTGTCTGATACGATGCTGACTATCTCTGCAGCTGTTGCCATCTGTCCTGGATGACGCTCTGAGATGCAGCCATCTCAGTCACAGTATGAGCAGCCATCTGGACTCCTCACCTGAGAGCAGCGAGAATGGCACAGACGCCCCTCTGACTCCTAAAGGTAAGAGTTCCTCTGCTCTTTCATCTTTGTGCTTGTTACACAGCTCTCTGGAACACTTGATTCTGATTGGCCAGTCGAGGCATGCTGCAGGATGCTATTTTTATATAGTGACCGCTAAACTATAGCAGCCAAATTCCTACATGGCTTCTTCTTACATTAAAGCCAACTTACATAATGTCTGTTAGTCATAGTTTTAAAATCCCTTAACTGTTTTCCCTCCAGAGAGGCAGCAGATTCTAAGAGGCGTGCAGAACATTGCGGTCAAGGCTGCTCGGCGCCGCTCTAAGGTGCTAGAAATAGATGCCCTGCGATTGCCTCCGCCACCTTCGCCCCTAGATCCCAAGAAGCACAAGAGTAACCTGTCTCTGACCGAGGCACCCCCTAAAGGCTTGGTGCTACGGCGTGGAAGGCAGCCCAGCCCAGAGCTACGCCACGCCACCTCTGATGACAACCTGTCCAGCAGCACGGGAGACGGGCCCGCACCCAACAGCACGTGGACACGGCCGCGGAACCGTCAGGCTGTTAAGAATCCCGCTCCACGAGAGCAGGACTTTGAGGGTCGCAGACGCAAGAGGAGATCTCGATCATTTGAAGTCACAGGACAAGCAGTGAGTTTTCAGATACAGAAACTTCCCTGTTGGATGAATCTCATGAAAACCTGTTTGGTTATATTTCGGCTCAAAATCAAAACAAGGAGAAGCCTAGAAGGACAATTAAAGGGATAGTTCACCCAAAAATGAAAATTCTGTTGTTAATTACTCACCCTCATCTTGTTCCAAACCCGTAAGACATTTGTTCATCTTCGGGACACAAATTAAGATATTTTTGATGAAATCCAAGAGCTTTCTTAATAGCCAGCAACACCACTGACACGTTCAAGGCCCAGAAAAGAAGTAAGGACATTGTTAAAATAGTCCATGTTACATCAGTGGTTGGACCGTAATATTATGAAGTTACGGGAATACTTTTTGTGTCCAAAGAAAACAAAAATAACGACTTCATTCAACAATTTCTTCTGTTCCGTGTCAGTCATTTTTTGTGGAAACCATTAAAATAGTGCTGTCAAACAATTAATCGCATCGAAAAAATAAGTTTTTGTTTACATAATATATGTGTGTGTACTGTGTATATTTATTATGTATATATAAATACACACACATGCATACATATATTTAAAAAAAAATGTATATATTAAAATATATTTATATATAATATTAATTATATGAATATAAATATACATGTAAATATTTTCAAAATATATATTGCATGTGTGTGTATTTATATATACATAATATACACAGTATATGCACATATATTATGTAAAAAAAAATTGTATGCGATTAATCTCAATTAATCGTTTGACTGCACTACATTAAACTTTTTTTTTATTTCAGGATTCCTTGATAAATAAAAAAAAATTCAAAATAACCACATTAATTTTGAAAACAGAAATTGTTTGTAACATTATAAATGCCTTTACTAACACATTTGATCGCTGAATAAAAGTATTAATTTCTTTAAAAAAAAATCAAAAATACATAAAAAATCTGTATGGCCCCAAATGTTTGAACAGTAGTGTTTTAAATATTATAACATTTATCTTTGGGTATTAAAGTGAACAGTTTACAAGACAAATGTGCTTAACTCTTGTGTAAATAATATTATAATGCAAAAACTTTAAAATATAATATCTTATTTCTTTCCTTTGATTTTGGAGTGAAATATGACCTAGACATTCTGTTGATACTAAAATGTATTTATTTAATTTTTATTAAATGTATCTTTTCTTCTCAAAAACTCAAACTATTTGCAACAAACTCAATATTTTCTCTACCCTACAGTTGTCTCAGGCTAAGAACACCAGCCAGCGATTCCGTCCCCTGGACAGCACTTCCGATCCCCACCTGCACATTAACGGTCATCCACCGGCTCCCCTTCTGCGCCCCCAACACAGAGCCCAGCCTCAATTTACGAAAGTTCGGCCCTCTCACAACATTCACCAAACAGGTCTGATATCACAGTTTGAAACCTGTAATTTATTTCATCCACTTTGATTTCAGTGAAGACCAATACGATTCTTTTTTTTTAATGCACAAACGTATTGTGTTCAACAGGACTAAGAACAAGTATTAAGAAATTAGTCAATTTTGATTTCCTGTTGACTTTTATTAATTTTCCACAGGATCGACAGCAGATGTCACTTCCTCCAACCTGCCCTCCCACCTCATCAAGCGTGGCCCCCAAACCAGGCAACTTCAGCCCCTCCTGTACGTCACAACCACCGGAACAGGGGGCCAGCGCACCCGCAAACACTAAGGAGGCCCATAAGCTTTGGCCTGAGCATAGACTTCCTCCTCTCGACCCCAGCATCAGCACTATGGAACCAGTAAAGCATATAGAGACCGTGTGGAAGGTTTCTTCTTATATCCAGTTGGACGATAAAACATTACTGAAATGTATTTGATCACATGTACATGTACCCCTGTTTTGCTACCTGGGTTATTGCTAAAATGCTCCTAGCTTTCCTCTGAAGACAAGCGACTTACAATGACTTCTTTTGATTTTTTGTAAGTCCATTGGCTTGTGTAAGTGGCAAAAATTGATTGTCATGAATTCAATGGCCTTGAACTGTGTAAAAACTTCTCACAGTGACATGCAAACACAATGCGACAGGAAATAAAACCTGCCTCAGATGCCTTCCGACTGACAATGTATATCTGGCCTTATAGTGAAAATTTATTAAGCAGTTCCCAAACACACATTTAAATCTGCAGAACTGAAACGGTGATGCTTGTTTATGCGACTGAGGAATCGAATATGCCCCTCTCATTCCCCAGGGAGCAATATATATTTCGCAGCTTCTCTGGCTGTGAAAGTATTGCTCCCTCAGGCTTTGCACAAATGAATGTACTGTCACATTGCTTATGATTCATATGTCTGGCTTCTGTGACCGTTCCATTTACTGATGTCATTTTGTGTTTACTGGTAATAATCAATGTAAATTTGCCTTCACTGTCACGCAGGTTTCAGCATAGCCGTTTTCTCTAAAATCCTTTTGGGTTTGTGTTAGTTCTTAGTACCAGACAAGGTGGAATACTGTATTTAACGTAGTTCATACCCTCAGTGGAATGTTTTTAATCAAAAAAGGAGAAAAATGGCTGCCTTTTCTTTGAAAAGACTGTATTTTTGTTGTTTTTCAGAATTATACATGCATAGACACTTTTTTCTACTCTTAATTTTATACCTTTTTTGTAACCAAATAAATTTGATTGACAAAGTGATTGCAGCACTTGCTTTCATTGTAGAAAACCACCTGCTAGTCTTGTGTATCAAAAGATAACTTCTCTTTTACACACATTATCTATTTCTACACTATCTCATCCTGACTTTTCCCATCTGAGGTACTTCCTTCTGTATCCTACATTCGTAAGCAGTCATGTAGGCCTTGAGGCGTACACAGTTAGTCAGTTTGACACTGAGGCCTTAAAATGCACTCAGTTCACATATGAGGCTAATTAACTTTTACAAACATACAAAGTAACCTCCTCAATTGTTTTCTATAGGATCAATAAAATATTTAATCAGTCATAGTACACAAATGTTTCCCTTTTAGAAACATACAGTAGTAGCATTAGGCAGGTGTGCCTTAGGCTGGCCACAATAAAAGGCCACTCTAAAATGTGCAATTTTATCACACAGTACAATGCTATAGATGTCACAAGTTTTGAGGGAGCGTGCAGTTGGCATGCTGACTGCAGGAATGTCCACCAGAGCTGTTGCCCGTGAATTGAATCTTCATTTCTCCACCATAAGCCGTCTGCAAAGGTGTTTCAGAGAATTTGGCAGTACATCCATCCGGCCTCAAAACTGCAGACCACGTGTAACCACACCAGCCCAGGACCTCCACATCCAGCATCTTCACCTCCAAGATCGTCTGAGACCAGCCACCTGGAAAGCTGCTGCAACAATCGTTTGTATAACCAAAGAATTTCTGTGCAAACTGTCAGAAACCGTCTCAGGGAAGCTCACCCGCATGCTTGTCCCCCTCATCGGGGTCTCGACCTGACAGCTGTTCGCCGTCATAACCGAATTGAGTGGGCAAATGCTCACATTCGATGGGGTCTGGCACTTTGGAGAGGTGTTCTCTTCACGGATGAATCCCGGTTTTCACTGTACAGGGCAGATGGTAGACAGCGTGTATGGGGTCGTGTGGGTGAGCGGTTTGCTGATGTCAACGTTGTGGATCGAGTGGCCCATGGTGGTGGTGAGGTTATGGTATGGGTATGTGTATGTTATGGACAGCGAACACAGGTGCATTTTATTGATGGTATTTTGAATGCACAGAGATACTGTGACAAGATCCTGAGGCCACAACCATCACCTTATGTTGCAGCATGATAATGCACAGCCCCATGTTGCAAGGATCTGTACACAATTCCTGGAAGCTGAAAACATCCCAGTTGTTGCAAGGCCAGCATACTCACCGGACATGTAACCTATTGAGCATGTTTAGGATGCTCTTGATGGGCGTATACGACAACGTGTTCCAGTTCCTGCCAATATCCATCAACTTCGCACAGCCATTGAAGTAGAGTGGACCAACATTCCACAGGCCACAATCAACAACCTGATCAACTCTAGGTGAAGAAGATGTAGTCACACCAGATACTGACTGGTTTTTGGACCCCGAAGGAGGTTTTGTTTTTCGGAATGATACATGCATAGACACTTTTTCTCTACTCTTAATTTTATACCTTTTTTGTAACCAAATAAATTTGATTGACTAAAATTAAAAGTGATTGCAACACTTGCTTTCATTATAGAAAACCACCTGCTAGTCTTGTTTATCAAAACATAACTTCTGTTTTACACACATTATCTATTTCTACACTATCTCATCCTGGCATCTCCTATCTGAGGTACTTCCTTCTTTCAATATTCTACACTCATAAACAGAGTCATGTATGCCATGAGGCATACACAGTCAGTCAGTTCGACCCAGAAGCCTTCAAATGCACTCAGTTCACATATGAGGCTAACTTTCACAAACATGCAAAGTATTTTCCTCAATTGTTTTCTACAGGATAAATAAAATATTAAATCAGTCATACTACACAAATGTTTCCCTTTTAGAAACATATAGTAGTAGTTCTAAAGCATACGATCACCCAAAATACTGTATCCTTCGTGCCTAAAACAACAGTACTGACTGCATTCCTGTACTGTCAGCACAATGCAGCCTGTATCATATTTTTCTTTTTTGGCACCATCTCAGTGGATATCAGGTCTACATGTCAATATTTCAGTGTAAACAATATCTCCTATTTCCAATGACCAAGCAAAACAACACAAGCATAGCAAAATATCTAGCACAGTGGGTGTTGAGAAACTGTAAGGCATTGCTGTCTAAACTGTGCAATTTAAAAGAATTATAAAAATAAATGTGTAACAAAATAAGAAAGAAACAATAGTAATATACTAATATAGTATTTAGGGCCGCAACTCAGACCTGTGGGTCAACGGCAGGTAAACGAGGTGTGTTGCTGACGTCAAACACAAACCACATAACCAATCAGCGAAGTCCTACAAGTTCTGAGGGTTGTGATTGGTTTTCTCGGCACTGACGAATCACGAGTCCCGTAACTTGTAGCGCTGCGCTGATTGGTTGAATGACTGGTCGGTCCAGCTGATGCCAGAGGCGCAAGTAGTGTTGACAACGCCGACCTGGATCTCTTCCCTATTTATTTATTTCCTAAAGCATATTTATTTGGAAAGAACAAAGCGAATTTGGAGGAAAGGAAAGACATGTCTTAATGTATTTCATACGTAAGTGCATTTCCTTGTTTAAGCTTGAGGTAAAGCTGTTAGCCAGTTAGCGTTAGCTGTCAGTGTTTACACACCGAGAGCAGCGAACAAAACTCATTATTTCATCGGTAGTTTTTACATTTGGTTCTAGTATTTCGTGTATATTAAAAGAGCACGTATGTAATCTGTTTTAAAGAAAAACGAACGGCCGAAAGCCCAGCCCTGCCGTTATTGACCGCCACCGCGCGCGCACGCGGGGACGCGCAACATGTCGGTGCACGCGACCCCCTGCACGCGCAGTAACATTCTGCATAAAATTTCCTGCAAGTTTTTTGCTTTATAACTTAGGTGGTAATCAACACACTGTGACGTTTTACAAGCTTCTTCCTGTTAAGTTTTTTTTTTTTGTAATCTGCGGTTACCTTCGTACTCACCTTTCCCCTTCTCTCTGGTTAACACAGTTTAACTTAAATGTGTTATCAGTCTTGACACGGAAACTTTGCGTACATTGTTTAGTCGTGAAAGAAGTTTAATAGCTTTATAATAGCAAATTACCATAAGGCGTTTTGTCTGTGGAAATCAAGCCCAGCGTGTTTGTGTCTGTTGTGGACACAAAATAAATGAATTATATTAAATTAATAAGTAAGGTAAGTTAGAATTGCAAAATATCAAGTAAGATTTATGAGAAAAATCTTAGGATTCTTTTGTTTTTAATGTTTCAATGGCGGGGGAAAAAAAAACAGAATTAACATAATTGTTTCATGTACCTCAGAATTCAGAGAAAAAAGTCAAAAAAAAAAAAAACAGAATTAACATAATTGTTTCATGTACCTCAGAATTCAGAGAAAAAAGTCAGAATTGCCAGATGTAAAACTTTTGAGATGGCATTAACTTAGTAGTGCAAATACAAATAGAAAACTGATTGTTGGAATCTGTTTTCCTCTGAACATTTACTTATGTTTTTTTTTTTTTTTTTAACTACTGTTAGGCTTTTAGGCTGTTGTTATTAAAAATATATTTTATAAAATTATAACCCATTTTTTTCCTTTTTTAATGGACAGCAGTTTAATGACATTTTTGGGTAAAAGATTATTAGAAAATTGAAAATTGAACAGGTACCCTATTAATGCACTAAATTCCACTGACAAAGTAAATTCAGATTATAATATAGGATCATACTGAAATGGTCAAAGGTTTGGACTGTCTTTTGCACATGCGGCCATATCTTATCCTAGCTTTGCTGACCAAGCAGTATAAACTATGAGTTGTGTAGACATGCTAAAGTTGGCCTGACAAATTCAAAGCAAAAATTTGTTGATTTGTAATAAGAAGGTTTTGTTTTGCAGCTGTGTCTGATCCATGTGCCAGTCAGCTGAAGCATGCTGGAAGAATGCAGCCCATAACCAGAAGAGATGCCGGAGTCTGGCATCAGACGAGGAGCCTGCTCTACAAAAACCTGCTGATCAAATGGAGGACCAAACAACAGAGTCTCCAGGTGCCTTTCATCTGCCACTCACATGCTTTCTTCTCCTCTCCAAATCAGTTGCACTGTTAACGCTTTTGCACATCTCTTCTGTGCACTGGTATTGAGCTCCCTGTGAAGTTTGTACAGTATATGCTTTAAAGGGGTCATTGGCTGCTAAGTTCACTTTGACATGTTGTGTGAACATTAATGTGTTGGCAGTGCATGTACAAATCTACCCTATAATGATAAAAAGCCATGCAGTGGTTTTTAATTAATCTGTAAAAATAATATTCTCTTTTTCAAATCGAGCCATTCTCAAATGCCTGTCGTTGTGGCGTCACGCCGACAGAGGCCGCTCCCACGATAGTTGATTGACATGAGTGTTTTACCTCAGATCAGTTGTAACAGTCCGCCCTCTTCGTTTCAATGCCGGAGCAGGGATGTTAAGTTAGACAAGAATATCTCCGATTGAGCGAATGTGGTGTTGTGTTGCTGGATGTAATAGTGTACATAGTGGTCGTCATTTACTCCTGACATCTGAGCCGCTGAAGATGCAGTAGATTATGTTTGTTTGTAAAGGGAATGCGCCTCCCGATCTACATATATCCGTCTATGTTCGTGCGAATCATTCATGATCCAGCTTCACTTACAGCAGAAGTGAGTTTAAGGGTTTTTTTTTTTTTTTAATGAATCTTTGCGATCGCCTTTCCTAATAATGTGCTTGTTAGCAAGTTTAGTGGCTAAAGTAAATGGGCTTGTCTCTCCACAGAGAGAAGAGAGGGGTGGGGCGAGTGGAGCTCATTTGCATTTAAAGCAGCCTCGACCAGAATGAGATGATTTTTGCAAAGCTGATTTTGGCAAGGTAAAAAGGGATTTGAGAATTTTTAACCAAAGTAATATTATAGACTTTTCATTAAGACCCTAAAGAATCATATCAACTTGTGGAAAATGGGCATCCGATGACCGCTTCAAGGAATTATTAAAGTGTCTGTTTTGAGTTCAGGGTTTTTGTGGATTGAAAAAAGTCTTAAAAAGGTCATAAATCATAGCAGAAAGTCTTAAATGCATGGCATTTCATGGCATTAAATGTTGCATTGTTGATCTCCCTTAGTATTTCTGCTTTTTCCAATACAAATATCTAAACATCATTAAATCAAGATACATTTGCTTGAGATGCAAAGTGTGGAAATTGTCTTGTTTTCTATGAAATTTTAATAAAACATTTCTTATGAAAACTTGTTTTCACATTGAATTACAGAAGTCCACATCCAGAACAAAAATTGACAGATAATGTACTCCTTGTCATCCAAGATATTCATGTCTTTCTTTTCTCAGTCGTAAAGAAATTATGTATTTTGAGGTGGTGTCCCGATTTTGAACTTCCTAAATCCAGTTTAAATGCTGTTTTAAACTATCCAAAATGCCGCTGTAAAAGTACCCAGCTGAGGAAGGAGGGTCTTGTCTAGCAAAACGATTGGTTATTTTCATAAAAGTAATACAATTTATATACTTTTTAAAGACAAATGCTCGTCTTGCCTCGCTCTGCCTGAACTGTTTTTTCCCCGGCCCATGACAGTTAGGGTATGTCGAAAAATTCCTATTTTATATTGCTGTTTTACCTTTTTTGTTAAGGGTGTTTGATCTTCTTTGCATGTTCACTTTGCGAAGATTGGGAAAACTCTTTTTCTTTTTCCCCCAGAAATTCTTGTGCGTTTTAATTTTTCTGATAATTAAACAAAGGCATTAAACATATTTTTTTTTAATCACATTTTTTTAACATATTTTTTTAAACCCTTTTATTATTTATTTATTTTTTGCCAAACAAGCTGAGGTTTACTGTTAAATTAATACATGAAGAAAAATGTGTCTGAATATTCAGTTTAAGAAGTTTTAATAATAATTGTAGTAGTTAATTGTAGTTAAGCGGTTAATCTTATAGTAATATTTATTTTTATAATTTAATTGTTTTATTTAAATTTGGCAGAAATATGAATATATAAAGACATTTTACTGTACAAAAGTAATGCAAGACTTATATTATACAACTTATATTCTGTTATACTTATACTTTTATTTTGATGGGTTGCCGATTAGTTTCTGTTTGTATACAGTACGATATGATGCTAGTTTTCTCAAATGAAACGGTAAAATTCACATTAAGTTACTCTCACAGCAAGATTAAGTTTATGTGTTCATGTCGTCTTATAGTGAGACGCGGAGGCCGGAAAACACAGCGAGCGTCACGCCTGCTTCAGTATTTATGTAGTAAACAAACCCGCGTCTCTGCCATTCATACATACCGAGGCAAACGGAACATGCAGGATTCATTTTTAAACCGTCGTTTTGCGTTTCAGTATTCACAGACACTAGTGCATATCGCAATCCGAATTAAGTGACTAACTTTTGATTTATAATATAATGGTAGGGGAAACACTAACGTAGCAAGATGAAACATTCAGGGACTTCAAATTGTGAGCAGCACACAGAGACAATCAATTGTGAATGTATGGAATTTAATGAATGAGACCGCAGCTAACATACAACTAAACTAAGCAAAACGTGTAGATATACATAGAGGAAGAAAGTGAGAAAAGAAAGAGAGAGAAGACAAAGAATGGCAGTATTTAGCATCAGTTAACCAGCGACCACATGAGAATCATCAGAGAAGCAAAATCACCTTAAAAAGGGGCTCAACTTAAAACGCGCATCTAAATAGTTGTAAAGGTTACTTGCATTGGCTTTGTTGCTGAAAAAGAGTCCTGATGTGGTAGACAGTGGAAGTTCTTGATGAATTCTTTTAGGCGTTCTGGAGGTTTTCTCTAGATCTTCTGAAGATAGGAAAATCCACAGCAAGTTGACAAAGTTACTTGAAGATAAATACCGGAAAATTGACTCAAAGGTGATGAGTCTTGGAGAGTGTCTCGGAGGGTTTGAGCATGGATGGGTTGGAGTTAGGGTATTTTGATAGTTTCCCTACCACACCCACCTTTGGGTGAATTGGCCAACACAAAGTTTGGATTTTTGGTGCTTGGTGCTGGTGATTGCCTCCCTCATGGAATGCCTTTGAAGTCTAATGGGGAGACAAGAGCTGATCTGTTTTGCATCTTCATGATAGTGAGGAGGGAACCATAGACCATTAAACACCCATATAAATGTAGAACGTGAGGCCATGTCTGTAATTTATATGCAAATGTCAAAAGGCTAAAAGGCTCTCTACAACATAAAGCCTAAACGATCATCAATAGTCCTAAGCGGACGGTACAGTTGATTTTTCAGAGCCCTTTTTTTTTTTTTTTTTTTTTTTTCGTTTTATTCATAAACTCCATTTTGATCAGTGTCACAGAAAACAAGTCATTTTGTCTCATGCAATTTTGCTTCTCAAAAAAAATGTTGATTTAAGATTAATTTTTTTGTAAAGTAATGGTGATTGGTTTAAAATTGTATGTTTAAACTTTAAAGTGTTGCAAAGACACATTAATGGTTAAACTATTAATCAAAATGATTTTGCTCAATAAATATAAACTTGATTATTAATCAAGCCAATTGTCATTTAGATTATTTTTTTAAACATTTTATCAGAATTATTGCAGTTTTACATAAGCACAAATCAAAAGAATGGCAACTTGCATGGTTTGCTTGCAGATTTAGACTGGTAAATATTACAGGCGATTATGCTTAATACACAGAGAGAAGCAGAAATCGTAATCACGTTTAAAATAGAATTTAATCTGCAGCCCTGTTGTGTTTCTTAATATTTCTTTACTTAGTCTTAAAACGGTTTTAAAGTTTTACAAAAACCCCATCGATCTGTTCAAAGATCCCATGACCTGATCACAACCGTTTACTTCAGGTTCCTCCAGAAGGATTTTTCCTGAATTAAGTGTATGTACGTCACTTTTAATAAGAGCATCTGCTAAATGAGCAGTGCAGAATTACAGCTACCTAGTCTGCTTTATAAAATCGCAAGACTTAGCAGTCTTAATACTAATGTTATGTTGTAATTCCCCTCCATCTGGATGAAATCCTCTTCTATTCACTCTATTGACTCTTTACTGCCCAGCATGTTGTTTATGCTTTGATTCCAAAAAGAGAAAAGACTTTCTTTTTCCTTTTTTTTTTTTTTTTTTTTTTTTTTTTTTTTTTTTTTCTTGTGTTCATGTGGTCATGTATTTTTTCTTTAAGGTAACTTTCTTTTAATCTATTTTTAATGGCTGTCTGCTTCCTGTTTGTTTGGTGAAGAGCCACATAAGAGACTTTCAGAATTAAAAGGCTGTTAATGGATGGGTGTTCCACTAGTTCATGTCATCACCTACCGTCAGTACTCAAGTACTCTTAAGTACTCTACAGTATCGTAAATGGGAAATTGTCATCAGCCATTATGGAATGCGGTTGGAAATGGAACAAAATGAATTGCATTATGAAGTAGTCATGGTTGGGATTTTTGCCAGCGATTGTCATCTCTGTATTGATTTTCCTGGGGGTGGAAATGCTGAAGCAAGTTATATTGTTCCGAGTTCTTGGTTATAGTGGGCGTCATGTATGTAGGTCAAACTTAATGCAGTTAGTATAGTGATTTACCACTATGCAGCAAAAGAATGAACAATACTTTACAGCATTTTAGTTACTTTTTTTTATCTTAGTTAATTTCAGTATTTGCTAATGCATTATTAAAATTACAAGTTGTGTTTGTTAACATTAATGCAACAAACAATGAATGACTATTTTTATAAAGTACAAAGATTAATAAATAGTGTAATAAATGTATTGTTTGTTCGTTCATGTTAATACATTAACTCATGTTAACAAATGACACCTATTGTAAAGTGTTACTGTAGTATCTCTATTAAAATTATAATAAAAAAAAATTGTAAATTAAAATATTTTAAAATGAAATTATTTTTGTAATGCAAAGCTGAATTTTCAGCATCATTACTCCAGTCTTCAGTGTCATATTGTTCTTCAGAAATTATTCTAATATGCTGATTTGCTGCTCAAGAAACATTTAATTTTTTTTTCAGTGTTAAAAACAGTTGTGCTGCTTATTTTTATTTATTTATTTATATATTTATTTATTTTGGAAATAATGATGCTTTTCAGAATTCTTTGAAATATACAAGCGTTGAAAAGAAGAGCTTTTATTTAAAATGAAAATGATCTAAATGTATAAATAGTCTTTTTTTATCTATTTAATTCACCCTTGCTAAAAAAAAAAAAAAGAAAAAAAAAGTATTACTCTATAAAAAAAAAAAAAAAAAAAGAATTTACTGATCCCAAACATTTGAATGGTAGTGTACACTTGCAAAAACATAACAATTGTAACATTTTTAATAATATGGTCTCTAACCCCTTTGACCAATCAGAATCCTGTATTGAAATTCTGTAATCATGCAATCAACTTTCTATAATGTGGTCTTAAAAATGAGTTCCCCCGAACCTTTTGCAACAAACATTGTAGTGCACATCCTCCAGGCACATTAAAAGCTAAACTCATGTCATGGTCTAGCAAATAAGCCCAGAGGGATGATTGGAAATCCTCACTGGCACTCATGTGTTTATGGCCTCTCTAAGGCAGTATATCAAGAGCTGTAGCTTTGAAAACGTGACAGTAAGGATTTTTTTTTTTCATGAGTTACCAGTGAAGTTGTATATTTTTAAAAAAAAATTCACACAGCATTTCCATGTCAAATTAAAATTTTTCCTCTTCTTTCTTTGCAGGAGCTGATCTTGCCTTTGCTGCTCTTGGGCCTCCTCATTCTCATTAGCACCCTCAACCCTCATGTCTCATACGGCAGTATCAGCACCAAGGAACTGGAGTATGAACGGGACCTGTCACTCAAAGGTCTCGGCTACACCCCCATCAGCAATGTCACCAATCACATCATGGAGGAGGTGGCACGGGAACTGCGTAAGTCACGTTTATTGGTGTCTTTCTTTAATATATATTATTTTAAAGTTAACATTTTAACAATATTTGCTGTTTAGTTCAAATCACAAAACTAGAACATTTCACTGATTTGTAATCTGTAATGTGTAATTACAGTTTTTCTGTTCCTCATTTAAGGCAAATATCTAAATATGTTACTGAATGCTTTGCTAATTAGTGATGACATAGCGTTGACTCTGATAGTTTGCTTGCTGTGTGTTTTTCTTTTGATTTGTTTTTGTTTTCATCCTCAGCGATGAATGAGCGACTGGAGATGTTCTCCACTGAGGAAGAATTGGAGAATGCAAGTCTCTATGAACCGGATGGCTTTGTAGGAGTGGTCTTCTTGGATTCAATGTCGTACCGTCTGCGATTCCCATACAGCCAGCTCCCCCTGCCTAGCGACTTCACCGAATCCATAAGTGAGAATCACTCAGTGCTGAAGTCATAAAGCCACAGCAGCTGTGGCACCTGATTTAGCTTCTTCTTTGGCTAATTGGTGACCTCCTTTTTAATGGAAATGACATTCACTTTGTAACCATTTGATCTGTAATGAAAGAAACGGATATGACGTGTTTCCCTTTTTTTTTTTTTTTAAAACTCTGATCCACAGCAAGCTGTTACACAAATTACGTCAACTGCCGTGCCGCCAACTACTGGTATTCCGGATTCATACGCCTGCAGTCTCTCATTGATGCTGCCATTATACAGGTTTGAAATGGCATAGATGAATAATTTTCTGGCATTGTAGGTGTTAATATCCAGTATATGCATCTGCCTGCTGAAGTGTGGGGATAAACTAGCATTTAAAAGTTTAGGGTCAGTAAACATTTTTTTAAGCTTTTGTGTTTACATGATCTTTAAGAAATCATTCTAATGCTGATTTACTGCTTACATTTTTTTAATCGGTGTTGAAAACACGTAATATTTGTGACCCTGGACCATAAAACCAGTCATAAGGGTTTTTTTTTTTTTTCAGTTGCTATTTATAAATCATTAATTTAATAAGCTGATGTATGGTTTGTTAGGACCGTATTTGGCCGAGATACAACTGTTTGAAAATCTGCAATCTGAGCGTGCAAAAAAATCAAAATACAGAGAAAATAAAAAATAAAATGTAAATAAAAATGCATAAAACTAATAAAAAAAAAATATATATTTATGGTTGGAAATTTACAAAATATCTTCATCTAACATGATCTTTACTTAATATCCTAAATGATTTTTGGCCTAAAAGAAAAATAGATAATTTTGACCCATACTTTTTTTTTTTTGGAATATTAAGTCACTGCTGAGTTCTTTTGACATGATTTTTGCTTCCATAATAGCTTCTTCATTCTTTTGTAGATGAAAACCAAACGTCCAGTGTGGAACGAATTAAAAGTGCGTGCAGTGATGATGGGACATCCGGGTTCAGTGGAGGTCCAGAAGTTCCCTCATGCCCTCATCTCCATATACCTGGTGCTGGCGTTTACACCCTTTGTCTCCTTCCTCATTGTCAATGTGGCAGCTGAAAAAGAACAGCGGCTGAAAGACACCATGGGCATGATGGGATTGTATGACTCTGCCTTTTGGTGAGTGTGTTCACTCATAGGACCTTTTGTAATTCATAGGCAATTTAAATGTAAAAATTCACTTGTAAAATTTTCTTTTGCTTTCCTTAGGCTTTCATGGGGCCTTCTGTATGCTGCTTTAGTGACGACCATGTCCATTCTCATGGCTGTTATAGCAACCTGCACACCGCTGTTCTCCAACAGCAATTTCTTTGTCATCTTCCTCCTCATTTTCCTCTATGGAATATCCTCTGTAAGTCCTAGCAACCCTCCAGTCACATCTTGAACAATAGCGACTCAAAGCTTTAGAGAGTGTAAAACCATTTAAATGGCTGTGCACTCATTTGGCCTCAGGTCTTGATTTCTGCTAACAGTGAGAGTAGTCATGTGAGTGACAGGCTAATCTGAGTTATACTGAATATGTTATTAGTTTTCATTTTCGTTTTCCAAAGCTAAATTGCTTTCTGCTGCATTGGTTTTCTTTTGCGTCAGTGGGGTGTGACTGTACTGGTAAAACATCTGACAGAATGCAAGCTTTTTTCTTCAAGAAAGCATTAGCCACAAAGTTGTGTCAGCATTAAAGTGTATTTTTCTTCATAAAAGTGATACCGCATTTGCAAGTTATTTCCATAATGTGACATTTCTGAAGGGAGGAGGATATTTAACAAGAACAAAATGCTGGACAGGTCTTGGTTTTTATCCACTGTGGAATTAATTGTGTCTATGTGACAGATTTGGGGTCAAAAATATACTTTTTCCACTTCTTACTCCCACAGATTTTCTTCTCCTTCATGTTGACCCCTTTGTTTAAGAAGCCCAAGTTTGCAAGTACAGTGGGTTCCATGCTGACAGTGGTGTTCGGGTGTCTGTCTCTCTTCACTGTACTAATGAGAGATTTCCCCCAGTCAGCCGTGTGGCTCCTCTGCCTTCTGTCTCCCAGCGCCTTCTCTATCGGCATCGCCCAGGTAACACACTTTTCCACAAACGCACTCCATGGTCTCCATGGTTTAACGGCCGTCACCTAGGTTATAGGAAAGTTTGCCAAGAAACGCATATGAGAACAGTAATGATTTAAATAACAAATAGAAAGTTTTTCACACATACATGTTCAAAGTATTTTACATACACTTCTGTTGAAAGTTTGGGGTCAAGACGTTGTTGTTGTTTTTTTTTTTGTTTGTTTTTTTTAAATATAATTTTTAGAAATTAAGAATAAATAATAACTTTTATCCAGCAAGGATGTGTTAAAATGATCAAAAATGTCAGTAACAATTTTTAAAATACTACAAATGAGTTCGATTTCAAATGTGCTATTGTTTAGAAGTTTATTTATCAAAGAATCCTGAAAAAAATGAATCACCGTTTCCACAAAAAATGCTAAGTAGCACAATTGATTTCACCAGAAATCACAATCATAAATGTTTCTTAGCCACCGAATTTGCATCTTAGAATAGTTTCTGAATGATGTGTCACTGCAATATAAAATGTTCAAAAGAGTGGTTATATTACATTTTTCGCTATTGCCTTTTTTTTTTTTTTTTTTTTTTTTTTTTTTTTTTTTTTTTTTTTTTTTTTTTTTTTGTTTTGTTTTTGTTTTGTTTTGTTTTGTTTTAATCAAGTTAATGCAGCATTGATAAGCACCTTGAGACTTCTTATATTAAAAACAATAACATTAAAACATTTTATTAAAAATAAAATTCAATAAAACCACCATTCAAAAATTTGGGTCAGTATGTAGTTAATTATAGTAAACAATAAACGAAAAGTCAAAAATCTCATATATGAAATGTATGTTATGGCACTGTTTGTGTGTGTAGGTGGTGTATCTGGAAGCTCAAGGGGATGGCGCAGTATTTTCTTCTCTGGGCAATGGTCCTCACGCCCTCTATGTTCCTATGGTCATGCTGTTCTTGGACTGCATTCTCTATCTGCTTTTAGCCATTTACCTGGACCAAGTGCTACCAGGTGACAACTAGAGTCAAAGCATTTTGCATAAACACTTTGGCACCATAGAACTCATCTTTGCATTTTTAGTAGAGTTCCACTTCTTAACAGTGTTTGTATTCATGCGTCATATACAAATTTATACCAGTGCAAATTCATTTGCTCAGCGTGGAAAGAAGACTCTGTTTGTTCACTGTCTATTTAATGTGCCTCCAGAATAATGCACTTTTTTTTCTTTTTTTTTTTTCATTAGACCACAAAATTTAACCTTTTCTTAAAAGGAAGATTGCACCAGCACACTTTTGTAGATGAGCATTTTAAAAGTTTGTTAGGTTATACTGTAAATGCAACAGTTTGTTCTCAAAAAGGTTTGAAAGCATTTGCAGATGCCGTAAAAATAAAGATTTAGCTGCACTAAAATATACACACATTCTTTGTTATTTATTACTTAAGTTGGATGGAGGCGTTTCTGACCTTCCCTTATAAATGATCATTTCTTCCTTCAGGCGAGTTTGGCACAAGGCGCTCAGTGCTGTACTTCCTACAGCCATCCTATTGGTCAAAGCGGAGGAAGCGTTATGTGGAGGTGAGCTCTGTGTACGAGGGCGAGATCAACGGAACTCCAATGAATGATGAATCAGTGGAGGCGGTTTCTCCAGAGTTTAGAGGCAAAGAGGTTATCAGGTTCGGACTTGTATCTGTCGTCATATATGAATGTTGTTTGGTTCAGTATGTTTATTTTTAATTAAATTTTTAATTTTATTTAATTTTATTTTCATTTATATATTTACTTATTTATTTATTTTTTAATTTTAGACCAGTGAAGTGATTTAGGGAGCAGTTTGGGGAAATGTTTTTAGAGCTAATATATGTTAAAATCCTTCAAAGCCTGGATAGATTTGGGCTTGAAGAGAGCTGGCATGCAGCCAGAACAACCCATTTAATATCCATTTCTGTGCTTGTTTTTTGTACTCCTGTTAGGATCTGCAATATCCGTAAAACCTACCGAGAGAAAGACACCAAAGTGGAGGCTTTGAGAGGTGAGATTTCCCACCTCTGTCCAAATGTGACACTTCCTTGTTTATGTGATGCACAAATAACGTATACGTCCTCTTACTCAGCATTTATGGATTTGATGACTAAATTACTGTTTGTATACTGTAGATAAAATGCTTATAGTCAGCAAAAATGATATTTGCAACCCTTTTACATCTGTAGTACTACACAGTCCCATAGTTGAACTTGACTTGGTCTTAAAAATGTCTGATGTGTAGGTGAAAGTTTTGTCTTCTGTTCGTTTGTGATCTAAAGGTTTGACTTTTGACATCTATGAGGGTCAGATCACTGCCCTGCTGGGTCACAGTGGAGCAGGAAAATCCACCCTCATGAATATCCTGTGTGGCATCTGCCCCCCTACCGAAGGTCAGACATGTGATGCATAGCATAGATGCCATTTTTTTTTTTTTTTTTTAAAATTGTGAACACATTTACCTCTAATTGGGCTTCTACACTAAAGTTGTATTGCTGCTACACTTACGTTTCTGTTATTCTGTGTTTTACGCTTTAGGCACGGCGACAATCTATGGCTCTCCTGTGGCGGAGATAGCAGAGGGGGCCGAGATGAAACAGCTGGTTGGTATATGCCCCCAGTTCAACATTATCTTTGATGTGCTCACTGTAGAGGAACACCTGAGGATCTTTGCTGCCATCAAAGGGATCCTGCCTTCTGATATTGACGGTGAGGTAGGAGCTCCCAGTAGATCTACAGACCACATCAGCTGACTGCATGTTGACTCAATGCATGGGAAATTCAAAAGTAATTTCCCATACAATGTATCTCAATTTTGTATCAATTTTTTTTCTTTCATCAATAGATACACTACCATTCTAAAGTTTTGGTGTATAAAAGTATAAAAAAGTATAATAAAAGTACAACATAATATATATTATATATCTAAAATATAATATAATATAATATACATTTTTATCATACTTTTGTTTTTTTTGTTTCTTTTTGCTTGACCTTTTGACCTTTAATTTGAATTTGAGAGTCTCTTATGTTCATCAAGGCTACATATATTTATAAATGTATGAATATATACAAATATAATAACATTTTAAAATTTAAAATAGCTGTTTTCTATTGTTATATATTTTTTTTAAAATGTATTTTATTCCTGTCATGGCAAAGCAGAATTTTCATCAGCTTCAGTGTCACATGATATGCTGATTTGGTTTAAAAATTGTGATGCATTTCTTTCAGGATTCTTTGAATAGAAAATTCAAAAGAGCAACAATTACTTGAAATATAAATCTTTTGTAACAATGTAAAAGTCCCTACTGTCATTTTTGACTTTTAATGCATTCTAGCTGAAAATTTGCAGACACTAAACTTTTAAATGGTAGTGTATTTCAAAAAATATCTTCAATAAAGTCAGAACATCCAGTCACCTACATCCTTTTGTTTTGTTGTCATTTCTATTCTAAAATATCTCTCTTTTTAAGGTGAGAAAGGTTTTGAGGGATCTGGATTTAGAAAAGATTATGGACGCCCAGGCAAAGAACCTGAGTGGAGGCCAGAAGAGGAAGCTCTCTGTGGGCATAGCAATTCTCGGAGACCCAAAAGTAAATGTCTGACTCCTTATGCCTTTGACTTTTTGATTTGTTTGCTTATTTATCCCACTTCCTCGACGTTCTTCTGCTTATGAATCAGATCCTCCTTCTGGATGAGCCTACGGCTGGTATGGACCCAGTGTCTCGGCACCAGGTCTGGTCCTTATTGAAGAGCCGTAGAGCAGGCAGAGTTACTGTACTCAGCACTCATTACATGGACGAGGCAGATATACTTGCAGGTACTGTTATAATTTTTCACTTTTCTTCCATCAGTCATGTACGTCTCAATCTCACACTCCTCTGTGCATATTCTGTCACACAGACCGTAAAGCTGTCATCTCTCAAGGACAGCTGAAATGTGTTGGTTCCTCTTTGTACCTGAAGACCAAGTGTGGGGTTGGCTACCATCTTAGGTGAGTTCTTTAAAGAGTGTTAAGAAAAATATTTAAATATTTGCAATATGTAAATATTTGGGGGGGGGGGATAGTTAAAGTCACCTTTCAGAATCTCTAAAATGTGAATTATTTTATCAAAATAACACGGATCATACAAAATGCATGTTATTTATTTTTTTATTATTTAGTACTGACCTGGATAATATATCTCACATAAAAGAAGTTTACATATAATCCACAAAAAAAAAAAAAATAATGGCCCCGTTCAAAAGTTCACATATGCTTGATTTTTAATACTGTTGTTACCTGAATGATCCACAGCTGTTTTTTTTTTTGTTTGTTTGTTTGTTTTGTTTTTTCAGTAATAGTTGTTCATGAGTCCCTTGTTTGTCCAGAACAGTTAAACTGCCCACTGTTCTTCAGGTCCCACAAATTCTTTCTTTTTTTTTAAAGCATTATTATGTATTTGAACCCTTTCCAACAATGATTGTATGATTTTTGAGATCCAAAAATCACACTGAGGACAACTGAGGGACTCATATGCAACTATTACAGAAGTTTCGAATGCTCACTGATGACCCAGAAGAAAAAAAAAAAAACACAATGGACTTTTGAACAATGAAGATGTGTACATTTTTTCTTACTTTGCCTAAAAATAAATATATATATTTTTTCGTTTAGTATTGCCCTTCAGAAGCTACAGAATATACTTGCATGTTTCCCAAAAGACAATATAAGTTAAATTTACCCTGATGTTCAAATTTAAAAAGTTTTCACCCCCTGGCTCTTAATGCATTGTGTTTCCTTCTTGGAGCATCAGTGAGTGTTTAAACCTTCTGTAATAGTTGCATATGAGTCCCTCAGTTGTCCTCAGTGTAAAAAGATGGATCTCAAAATCATACAGTCATTGTTGGAAAGAGTTCAAATACACAAAAATGCTGAAAAACCAAAGAATCTGTGGGACCTGAAGGATTTTTTAAGAACATCAGACAGATTAACTGTTCTGGACAAATAAGGGACTCATGAACAACTATCACTAAACAAAAAAAAAAACACGTCTGTGGATCATTGAGTTAACACGGTATTAAGAATCAAGCGTATGAAAACATTTGAACTGGGTCATTATTATAAATAATTTTCTCTTGTGGACTATATGTAAAAATGTTTTCATGTGAAATATCTTATTCAGGTCAGATTCTACAATTTATTATTTTTTTTTTTTTTTTTTTGCTGTCACCCATTGCTGCTGTTACATTAACACTGTCATTCTAAACCTCCTCTAGAATGTCTGTAACTGAAGGCTGTGAAGTGGAGAACATCACATCACTGGTCAAGCAGCATGTTCCCAAGGCTCAGTTGTCAAGGCAGCAAGAGGCTGAGCTTACATTCACATTGCCTTTCGAGAGCATGGACACTTTCCCAGGTCTTGCTTCTATTTGCCCTCATGTCACCATCTGCTCTGTGTCACACTGCCATATGCCCTGCGGAGCAACAGATTGTTTCATGTTTTCACCCGGACTGTGGTGGTGTTTTATTGGGGCTGTTTTATTTTTTGATTTTTATGTAGAGTTATTGTCTGTAGCTATGTTATATGAGATCTATGATATTGGTGGAGTGTTAACCTTATGCTTACAGTTTGATTTATTCACTTTCATATCATTCCAAACCTGTAGGACTTACTGTCTTTTGGGGTTTTTTGTAAGGAAAAGAACCTGAGTGTTCTTAAAAATCCTTTTTGTTCCATGGAAGAAACAAAATCATATAGGTTTGGATTGACATGAGGGTTAGTAAAAGATTATTTTTTTTTTTTGGAATGCTTTTTGGCATGCTTTCTTATGTTTTGCAATCCAAAAATATCAACAATTTCTATGGTTACTAAACTCTTCTCGCCTCTTACTCACATACACTCCAGGACTGTTTGCAGAGCTGGACTGTCGACCTGACCTGGGTATCATTAACTACGGTGTCTCCATGACAACATTAGAGGACGTATTCTTGCGTCTGGAAGCAGAGGCAGAGGTGGATCAGGCTGGTAAGATAACCACCTACCTAAACCGGTTCAAAGCATTTCTCTGTTCAAAATGGCAGTTTAAAAACAGCTGCTGCAATTACCTTTTAACATAAACTGCATGAAACTAATCAGTAGTACAATGAACCTGCATAGTGAAGTGCTCGAGGTATAACGCCCACTCTATCTGTGTGTTCCTTCATTGGTAGACTACAGTGTGTTTAACCAAGAAAAGGTGGAAGACGAAGGAGACGCGTCTTCTATGGATGACACAGACCAGCGTCTTCTGACGTTTTCAGACAGCAGGCAGGATGCAGTAACAGGACGTGCCCTCTGGAGGCAGCAGTTTAAAACGGTGGCCTGGCTGCATATGCTCAACCTGCAGAGAGAGAGAAAACCTATCATATACAAGTGAGCAAAATGCTTGCAAGTACTAGTTGATCATGTTTGTCTTTCAGTACAACACAGTATTCAAAAACATTAAAATTTTACAGATTTTACAGAAAAGGATGCAGATGCAAATGCAAATCAAAGTATCTTAATTATCCATATGATTCATGTTATACAAAGCTACAGTCATACTTTTGTCTCCTCTCTTTTACCCAGTTTGACACTGTTCCTGGTTTTCTTATCTGCAATGCTGATTCTGTCTGTGGCCACGGGAAACATTCGGATTCATTCTCCTGAAAGACTGTTTTCACCTATCTACCTGCTGCACCACAACGAAGCTCCTCGCAAATACACCACCAGCCTACTTGTGCAAAACTCCTCTGGTCAGTGACAGTACTTGTATATGTTAAATTGACAATCCACATGAACCAATTCACGGCTTGTTGATGTGAAATCTGTGTGTTGTGGTAGATTCTGACCTGTCAGGGTTCATCCACAATCTGGAGTCTCAGGACATTAAAGTGGAAATGATGAAAAAGCCAGACTACATGTCTGCTGCACCTGTCAGCGCCGCCATCAATGTGACAGGATACAGTAAGGTAAGCAAGAGAACTGAATGTTTTCATACCAGTACAACTGGTTAACCTCTCTACACTTTAACACTCCACAGACTGAGTTTCATAACAATGGATAGTTCTAAAATGAAAAACTTTGTTACCCCTCCTGTCTTTTCTCGTTTCTCAAAACCAGGATTTTACCTACATTTTAGCGTTTAACAGTACCACCGTGCACTCCTTGCCTATGACTGTCAATGTGCTGAGTAACGCCCTCCTGAGGGGCTTTAACGGCACTGGAAACATTAAAACATGGACTAAACCCTTCGACTATGTAAGTGTAGTGCATTAATGCACTGAATTCACTATACACACACAGCTGTTGCTGTTTTTTTTTTTTTGAGTGTCTACAGCTATATTCTGTCTGCATTTTAGCAAATCCCAGATAAGACATCCTATGCACTGGTTTACATTGAGGCTGTGATTCTTGGGATGCTGGCTGCTGGGATGCCAGCCTATTTTGCAATGGACCACACAAGAGACAAAGAGGTATATATGTGGGTTGTAACTTCATATAATAATGGTTTGAATTTTTATTGTAACTTTATAAAAGTTGTTCACTTCCTGAACAAAAATGTAAATGATAATTTACTCGCCTGTCTGTCTTCAGTCGTAAAGAAATTGTTTTTTGAGGAAAACATTTCGGGAATGTTCTCCATATAGTGGACTTCTATGGTGCCCATAAGTTTGAGCTTCCAAAATGCAGTTTAAATGCAGCTTCAAAGGGATCCCAGCCGAGGAAGAAGGGTCTTATCTAGCGGAACGATCAGTTATTTTCTAAAACAATTTACAGTTTATTTACTTTTTAACCTGAAAATGCTCTTCTTGTCTTGCTCTGTGATGTGCATGCATACTCTCTGCATTCCGGTTCAGTGCAGTTAGGGTAGGTTGAAAAACATGCACATAGCAGAGCTAGACACACGCTTTTTTTTTTTTTTTTTTTTTTTTTTTTAAGAAAATAACCAATCATCACCTGTAAAAGCTTGGTTTTATCAGAATGTCTCAACAATAATATTTCAGTGTTACTTTCCGATGTTTTTCAATGCAACCTCTCCTGCCCACTGTCTTTTATCAGTTGAAGTGTCGCTCGACCCTGAGGATCTCTGGTCTTGTTCCTTCGGTGTACTGGTGCGGTCAGGCAGCTATTGATGTCCCTTTCTATTATCTTATCTTAATCTGTATGACCAGCACCCTGTTTGCCTTCCATTCTACAAACCTGCTAACCTCCCATAACATCTTGGCTGTGGTAAGAAAATGCTTCATGTATAGCTTTCACTTGATTATTTTTTTTTATTTTTTTTTATTTTTTTTAACAGTTACAGAGGCATGCAAAAGTTTGGGAACAGAATCTGTGCAGAAACTGTGAAAATGTAAATAATAATTTTAACAAAATAAGAGAGATCATGCAAAATGCATGTTTTTTTTTTTTATTTAGTACTGTCTTGAGTAAGATTTTTCATAAAAGATGTTTACATGTGGTCCACATGACAAACAAAAATAGCTGAAATTATTAAAATAACCCCCTTCAAAAGTTTGGGAACCCTTGGTTTTTAACCTCTTTCCAGCAGTGACTATGATTTTGAGATCCATCTTTTCACACTGCAGATTCATTTTGAGATCGATCTTTTCACACTGAGGACAATTGAGGGTCTCAAACGCAACTATTAAAAAAAAGGTTTCAAAAGTTTTCACCTCCCTGACTTCTGGAACATTAGTGAACTTTTTTTTTTATTTATATATATATATATATATATATATATATATATATATATATATATATATATATATATACAGGGGTTGGACAGTGAAACTGAAACACCTGGGTTTAGACCACAATTAGTATGCCGTTTGGCCTCCTTTTGCAGCCAATACAGCATTATTTCATCTTGGAAATGACAAATACAAGTCCTGCACAGTAGCCAGAAGGATTTTGAGCCATTCCTTTCGCAGAACAGTGGCCAGGTCACTATGTGATGTTGGTGTATGAAAACATTTCCTGACTCGCTCCTCCAAAACACCCCAAAGTGGCTCAATAATATTCAGATCTGGTGACTGTGCAGGCCATGGGAGATGTTTAACTTTACTTTCATGTTCATCAAATCACTCTTGTCACCAGTCTTGCTGTGTGTATTGGTGCATTATCATCCTAATACACGGCACCACCTTCAGGGTACAATGTTTGAGCTATTGGGTGCACATAGTCAACCTTCACACTCTGCTCTTATTGGTGGAATGTGCGATCAGTAAAGACTGGCCACCAGGCTGCATAAATATAGCCATGAAACCTCCAACACTATATTGGCCAGTGTTTCAGTTTCATTGTCCAACCCCTATATATATATATATATATTAAATGGTTGTGTTTGAGTCCCTCAATAGTCCTCAGTGTGAAAAGATGGATCTCAAAATCATTCAGTCACTTCTAGAAAGAGTTCATATATGCAAAAGAGCAATTTTTTGTCTTAAGGACTATATGTAAACTTTTATGTAAAAAATCTTACTCAGGACAGTACTAAATAAAAACATAACATGCATTTTGTATCATCTCTCTTACTTTAATTATTCACATTTTCACAGATTGTGCAAGGGGTTCCTGAACTTTTGCATGTCACTGTATTTTACCTTAAATATCAGAGCCGCTGTTAGCCTTAGCTCATGACGACAACTCACCAACTGTTTTTTCTCCGTTTTCAGGCTCTGTGTTTGATTGGCTTTGCTCCAGCCATGGTTCTCTTCACATACTGTGTCTCCTTCATGTTCGTCAGAGTCCAGAGCAATAGGGACTTCTTCTCAGTGGTTTCCATGATGGTGAGTCTTTCCCACAACCTTCAAATAATCTTAATAGTGACAATAAGATCAGAACAGGGTTCCTTTGGACGTTTTATTTAACACATTTATTTGTATTCAAAGCACCTTGCTCTGAAACTCATGGAAAGTCATTGTTCCAGTGGTGTGGAAACCCAGAACATTCTTTCAGATTCAAATGTGTCTGTAGGAAGGTATAAAAGCTATTTCATTTTGTTTTTTTTTTTGTCCATAGTTGTGTGTGGTTTCTGCATCTATAGTCCAGCTGGCTCTTGTGAATGAGAATGCTAGTATGGCTCGTCTTCTACACAATGCACTGTGTTTCTTCAGTCCACTCTACCCTCTTATGGGCTGCCTTAACTGCATTACCATGGTGAGACTTCACTACTTACAGGACTCCATCTATTTGATGTCTGAGAGGATAGATGAAATGTCCCTAATGTAATTGACCCTAATACAAGTCCTTTTCATTTTAGGCCACCTTCCTTCAGTCTCCTCATGATGATGATTTCCTGTGGAAGAACCTCTTTATCTCTGTTGTGTCTGTAAGTTACTGAAATATCATTGTATTGTCTTAAAGTATGTTGTAATGTTGTCTTTTACACTGAATCCTTGTTGTCTTCCATAGCCGTATATCCAGTGTATTCTGCTGCTCTTTACCCTGAGATGGCTTGAGGTTAGATATGGAGGGAAGACCATGAAAAATGACCAGCTCTGCAGGTCTGCCTTCATAAACTAAATGCCAATCAGGAGTTGAACCACATCTGAGCTCATATTTGCCTGATTCATTTTGATTGATTTTTTATTTTATCAAGAATGGACGTGAATCAGGCAAAATAAGCAAAAAACATATTTACAACCCAACCCAGGTCACTAAGAAGTAGAGCTTGATCTCTGATCTCTTTGTTCTCCAGGATTTCCTCCCAAGCAAAGAGCAAATCTCAGCGAAACCCAGAGGAGAATGTGAGTGAGGATGAGGATGTTCAGGTGGAGAAAGCTCGAGTGAAGGAGGCGTTGACTTGTCAGTGCTGTGAGGAGGTACAGCCTCGTTTTTCTGTAAATCATAATGAGTCTCAAATCACATTATTGTCCAATAACGTCTTAAATATGGAAAAATAAAACTTTTACAGAAACCGGTGGTAGTGGTGAGTAACCTCAGGAAACAGTACAAAGGCAAGAGGGAGGGCTTTTCACTCAGCAAGAGAAGGAAAGTGGCCACTAAGAACATCTCCTTTTGTGTTCGCAAAGGTAGAGTCTGTCTCCGACTTGGTATACTGTAAGTAATGATTTTATAGAGAGCAAGCAGATGTTAATGAAAAATGGCCTGTTCTCAGGTGAGGTTTTGGGTCTGCTGGGACCGAATGGAGCAGGGAAGAGCACTATCATGCACATGCTGTCTGGAGACACTGAACCCACTGCTGGACAGGTTTGTGCTCAGTCTCTGAAATTAGATATTTTGAACCTATGAGGCGTGTTCAATTTGTTCTGACTAAAGTTTGATATTTATTTTTTAGATTTTGATGGGAGATTATGGCACAGACTTCCAACCAGTGGAAAACCCCTTGGAGCATGTAGGGTACTGTCCTCAGATGAACCCTCTATGGCCTAGAATCACCCTACAGGAGCACCTGGAGATCTATGCTGCTATCAAGGGACTACGTCAGAATGATATCCCAAACATCATTAAGCGGTACCAAATCTCTTTAAAAAAAAAAAAAAAAAAAAAAAAAAAAAGGGTTGAATTTTTATGTTTACACTACCGTTGTTGTTGTTGTTGTTTTTATATATATATAATATAATATAATATAATATAATATAATATATATATACACAAAGTCTTAAATTATCTTGTTATATATAAAAGATTTTTTTTTTTTTTTTTACTGACCCCAGACTTCTTGAATGGTAGTGTACTCCAGAAAATCTACAAATTGGGGTTTTAAATATTGCATATATTTATTAACCACCGCAGCATCTTCTTGGATTAGTTGCAGCAGTAGTATTATTTAATTTCTCTCTTATTTTAGAGTGAATAAATAAAATTAAATGCATTTTTATCAATTGTCTGGTGTAATGATTCAGGGAACAGAATTTATTATTATTATTATTATTATTATTATTATTATTATTATTATTGTTTAATTTATATATTTTTTTAAACGTTCTTTTTACAGCTAATTAAGAGTGACTTATAGGCCAGTAAATGTTGTCAGTTAACCAGCCTTTGGCAAATCTGTTTGTTTTCTGTTATCAGTGTGACTATTTATCCATCTCATACACAGTATGACCACCACAGCTCAAGTTTTAAATATTGTGTCTTCACAGTGTTGTGAGTGCTCTAGAGCTGAAGGATCATCTTTACAAACAGGCAAAAAACTTGTCTGCAGGGCTAAAGAGAAAGGCAAGTAAAAAAAAAAAAAAAACATTCGATTTAATATTATTGAAAAATCAGACTTTTTATATTTTAAGCTTATTATCTTTTTCATACTAGCTGTGCTTTGCACTAAGCATGCTGGGAAATCCTCAGATAGTTCTGTTGGACGAGCCTTCTACAGGAATGGATCCCAAATCAAAACAGCGCATGTGGTAAAATTTACTGCTTTGATGATATATTTAGTCACTTGATTAAAAACAGAAACAGAGATATACAAAAATGAACATTTCTGTGGTTCATTACAATAGGAGGGCGATCCGTGCCGCCTTTAAGAACAAACAGCGAGGAGCCCTATTGACCACCCACTACATGGAAGAGGCCGAGGCTGTGTGTGACCGTGTGGCCATCATGGTTTCTGGCCAACTAAGGTGGGACTTTAAGACAGATAAAAGCCTCAGTTGAAAGTAACATGGATTAACATGCACTTAAAGAGAATTTTGGACTAGAAAGTAAAGCAGAATAGAAAGCATGTAACATTTTATGTTGTCACCTGCAGGTGTATTGGCTCAATACAGCACCTGAAGGGAAAGTTTGGGAGAGGCTACAGCCTAGAGATTAATCTCAGGGAGGAGCTCACAGGTCTCCAGCAGGTAGCGCTGTTGCACAAAGAGATACTGAAGATATTTCCCCACGCTGCTCGGCAGGACAGGTGAGACGTGTCTGCATTAGATTAGAAATTAAAAGAGGGATAGAAAGAAATGTCTGACATTCTAAAAGTAGAATGTAAAACCTCTTGGAGTTAGAACACTATTTTTTTTTATTTTTGTGTCATGGATCTTTGCAGTTTTGCCACTCTGATGGTGTATAAAATCCCAATGGAAGATGTAAAGTCACTAGCCAAGTCCTTTGCCCAGTTAGAAAATGGTAAGAAGTTGACATCATAACAACTACACATTTTACGTGAAGAATTAAGAATACTATTTTGACCATACTCCTTTTTCTTCACAGCTAAACAGAACTTTAACTTTGAAGAGTACAACTTCTCCCAGTCAACTCTTGAACAAGTATGTCGCATTGTGTTTTTGAAAAAAGAAAACAATTAATAATAATAATAATAATAATAATGCAAAAGATTTATTGACTTAAAATGTATATTCTAAGGAAAAACAAGAGTGTGTGTAGTGTGAAATATTATTGCAATTTGAAATAACATTTTTCTGTTTTAATATACTTTAAAATATAATTTATCCCTGTGATACAAAGCTGAATTTTCAGTCTTCAGTGTCACATGATCTGATTTTTTTTTTTTTTTTTTTTTTTTTTTTTTTTTTTTTTTCCCAGAATTCTTTAAGGAATAAAAAGTTCAGCATTTATTTGAAATAGAAATGTCTGTTTCTTTTCTGTTTTTTTTTAAATTAATATTTTTATTCAGCAAGGGTGTGTTAAATTAATAAATTAATAAAAAGTGATAGAAAAAGACTTACATTGTTACATCATGTCACACTGAAGACTGGATTAATGACACTGAAAATTCAGCTTTGCATCACAGGAGGTTATGTTTTAAAGTATATTAAAATAGAAAACAGTTATTTTAAATTGTAATAATATTTCACAATATTACAGGTATTCCCTTTCTCTCTCTATTTATTTATTTATTTATTTATTTATTTATTTATTTATTTATTTATTTATTTATTTATATTTATATATGACATTTAGACTTAAAAAATGCCAGTGGAGGAAAAACAAGCAGACTTTGCTTTCTCTTGTGCAATTGTTATTCTCTAATGAATTAGTCTTGTTTAGTATTAGAAAGCAGAACAAAGAAACTGAACTTAATTGCAGTTACTGCGGTACTTGTCTGTCATCGCTAATTACATTTCGTTGAAAGCGTATACCTGTTTTGCAGGTTTTCATGGAGTTCGCTAAAGAGCAAGAGAATGAAGAAGAGGAGGTCGGATCGCTTAGCACGACTTTTCAATGGCAGAGACTGAGACAGGACGGCCCTGTATCCATCAATCATGCTGACAGCATAGTACACCAGCTATGAGCCAATCCTGTCCGGCCTTCCCTGAAGCGTTGTGCTGTTCCTTTTCTCTATCTCTCTCTCTCTATTGCTCTGCATGTGCCGTCCTTTGCCTTAAGAGCCTTAAACCGATAAGACTCGCAGGACAATAGACTGTGGAGACTCCAATGGCCACAAGCGCTCATACAGGACATGTGTGTGTATGTGCGTGTGGGCTGTGATACTTGCTTTGGCTCTGGTACTGGCACTTGCTCAGATAGAATTTGACACACGACTTGAGTGTCAGCAGTAAACGCCGAGCCAGACTCGGCAGGTTTTTTTGTTGTCGTTGTCATTTGTTTTTATGAAGAGATTTTATTTTTTAAATTCTCACTCTCTGTAAATTAGTATATCTTCCGTTCACCTGATGTATATCCGTTTCCATATACACTATGTCAGTCACTGGGAAATTACATTTATTGCATGGAGCGGGTTCCACATTATCAAAATGGTACCAAAGTCTCACATTGACACCAAAA
This sequence comes from Labeo rohita, assembly GCF_022985175.1. Taxonomy (NCBI): domain Eukaryota; kingdom Metazoa; phylum Chordata; class Actinopteri; order Cypriniformes; family Cyprinidae; genus Labeo; species Labeo rohita. The sequence goes on along the minus strand of NC_066880.1, from coordinate 6,167,084 downwards.
CACTGCTTTTTTGGTGTCCGTAGCATGGGATATAAACTTGCGTCTCTGTTTGTATGGCTAACGTTATTATCCATGTGTACTGTTGTAAGGTAAGTTTTCAGACAGGAGAATCTCATTACAGCTGTGTGCAAATTTTCAGGCAGCATTAACACTGAGATTTACCAGCATGTATGGGGCTGCTCTCGTTTCTTGTAACCCTTTTTAGGGTGGAGCGGCCCTGCCGGTGCATGAAGCCTCTTCTGTCTCTGCTGCACCCGGGAGATCCACAAGACTCCTTTCTCAAACACCAGCACGTGTTTCAGGCTTTCACACAGAGCTCTCCAAAGAAAAACAGGGCTAAGCACTCACAGTGAGTAAGCAAGTGGGTTAATCACGACGAGAAAGAACTTCTGTCATACCTTTTGAGTCCCGTCATCAGGTGGCCTTCCTTTAGGAGCAGTTTAATGTTAAAAATCAGTAGCTTAAGAATGTAGTTCTCACAATCCGCACCGAACCATGTAGCACTCCATATTAGTCGCATACTACTGAGTGAGGTCTTTTATTTTATTGTTTTTTTACTGTAGGGACGGTGAGCCTTGAATGTACAGTGGGTGACGTTTTATAAGCATTTGATGTGGGTTCAAAGTATCCAGTGTAAGGCTTCAATTTCGGGAGATTCTGAACACCAGAATTAGACGTTTGCATTCAGCATGGACTCGTTTTAATTTGCTTGGTTCTCGTTCAAGAGGGTCTGTCTTTTTGTACCTTTTAGGATATGTTTGTTTAAATGTACAGATCACCTCTCTTTGTGTTTGCCAATAAGTACAACCTTAAAATTGATACTCTGTAATGGCACATTGGAGAATATCTTTCAAAAGTCAGCAATTTAAAAAAAAAAAATTAAAACTGCAGGAACAGTATTTTTTTTTTTTTTTTGTTTGTTTGTTTTTTTGTTTTTTTTGTTTGTTTGTTTTTATGCGTAATACTTTAAAATAAGGTTCTATACATTAGTTAATGCAGTAGCTAATAGGAAATGACAATGAAAGATTAACCTCAGTATGTTTAAAATGTCATTCTTTTTTTTTGTTTGTTTAATTTAATGTTTTATCAAGCATGCATTAATTAATGTTTACTAATTAAACATTATTGTAAAGTATTACCAATTAAATTATTCTTTATTAGGAGTGTTCTGCCCTTCTCATTTCTCTTCATTCTGCTTTAAGTATTGAAGCTAAAATGGCAATGTATTCTGACAGGAAGTGTTTTAATTTTAGAACTCTGCAAACATGAGTTTCCGGTGCATCTTTTTTATTTCCTTTGTCTGGTAGATGTTTCTTTATCCAGCTCTTGAGCGATTATGATGATGATGATGATGCTGAACCGTGTGTTGGTATGAGGAACTCTGCCCCAAGTGCTGGTTCTCTTGTTGGTAGAACTACTTCTAAAAAAAAAAAATGTGTTTACCAGGTGTTTCATGGTTGCTCTTGTGCAAATCGGGTTTATTTTTCTGATTCTACTCAGTTTCAAATTGTTTCTTGCTCATTTTTTGGACATTTAACGCTAGCTGAATGTGAAAGGTTGTATATAGAGTTTGGAACTGTCCTCAAAAATTGTAATCAATGCCAAGTTGGCATGTTATCTGGAATTTTTTATTTTTTTTTTTTTTTTTTGGCTTCATCTTCCTAACAAAATTTGTCTGTTTTTAGAGTCACACAATTCAACCTCTGTAGCATCTAAAGTACTGCAAAGTTTTTACATGAACAAACGATGTGCTTATGACTGACATGCGGCGCTGACACAGTGAATTTTTAGGGGGATATAATTGTAATTTTTGCACATATTTAGCCTGTCATGTCGGTAATGTATAACATTTTCTGTAACGTTTAACACTGACCAGTTTAGTCTTTGCTGGACTGGGTTGAAATGGGATGATTATACTGAACACTATCTAACATCTATTTAACCAAGACCTTTATTTCCTCCAAAGTGCAATATATGAATACTTGTGCGTGTTAGTATTTATTGCATTATGTAGACGGTGTCATTGCAAACTGCAATATTAATGTTGTCTCTCTTGTGAACTCAGATGTGTCTTGCAGTACAATGTAGCCACAAATATATAATCCTTTAGAACGCTTTGCACTCTCTTCCCCTGGTGCCCATTTCCTGCCCTTTGTATGCAAAATTCTGTTTGAAAATAAACTGTATTCAGGATGTTGTTAATTTTTGGAGTAGTTGGTGTGAATAAGCTGCATATTTCCTTGTTTACTTTGAACTACCTTTTTTTTTTAAAAAAAAAAACCTGTTTTGCATCATAACACTCGAACAAAGTGGCCAGATACATGAAGATTTTACTAAGAACTTTTAGTTCTTAATATGTTTAAGATCTTTGCACACATTTTCACATGTTAAAAAAATAAATGCGACCTCACCTTGTGTTAATAGCGTTTGTCATAAAATTCGGATCAGGTTTGTTTTTCTGCGTTTTTTTTATCTGTAGCAAGTATTTTGATGATGAGTTGAACTTTTGACGGACGAAAGTTTCGTGGCAGTGTGTAAAGTCTCGGATAAGAATTTCAGACTCAGTGTGCAAAGACCTTTAGTCTTTAAACTGGCATGAAACCAACTTGTTTTGCACATACTAGTGTTTAGCTGTAATTTAATGCCTGTATTTGTGTGGGCATTAAATTACAGCTATGAATTGAGTCATTTGTGTTTTGTAACAGAGTAGACTTAATTTTATTTTAAGCAAAATTACCATTACAACTTTTTTCTTTTCTTTTCAAATTCTGCCTAATGTGACCAGTTTCCAAGGTTTGACTGACTGAAGAATCCAACGCTGTCCAACACTAACAGTAAAAGGTTTGTTTTTTTTTTTATTTAAAGACGACTCTTATAGTCACCAAGCCTGCATTTATTTGATCCAAAGTATGACAAAAACTGTAAAAAATATATATATATATATATTTTTACTATCTAAAATAACTTTTAATATTAATAATCACTTTTGATCAAATTAAAGGATCCTTGCTAAATAACAGTATTAATTTCTGTTAAATTGTTTCTTAAACAGCAAATTAGCATATTAGAATGCTTTCTGAAGGATCATGTGACACTGAAGATTGGAGTAATGATGAAAATTTAGCTTTGATCACAAGAATAAATTATTTTAATATATATTCAAATAGAAAGCAGTTATTTTAAATAGTAAAACATATTTTAAAATTATACTATTTTTGCTGTACTTTGGATCAAATAAATGCAGGCCTGGTGAGCAGAAGAGACTTCTTTAAGACATTAAAAATCTTATTGTTCAAAAACTTTTGACTGGTAGTGTACGGATTGTATGAGGTGGCTAATTTGTACGATTTTGCACGATTTGTCTAGACCCCAGTGCCAGATGGGTTTAGGAGCAGGGTTAGGGGTAGGTCATTCATACAAATTGGGGAACGCGTAAAATACATATGATTTAGCAAAAATACAAATTTGTATGAATGAGTTTGTGCAATTTAGCCATCTCATGAAATATGTATGACATACCAGACATTCACTCCCATGCTACAGAGGGAAAAAAAAACTGGTAAGGTAAGGATTTTCTTTCGTTTACAGTCATCCTGCTGGATTAATCTGTTTTATCTCAAAAATGTATTACTGTGATAAGATTATATACTTGCTACAAAACTTGTTTTAGATAAAGTCTCATAAACACAGACACGGCTGGATTTTTTTGTTCTTGTTTTTGTATTTTAAAGTGGTCTTCAAAGCTGCATTTATTTTATCCAAAAAAAAAAAAAAAATTTTAATACTTCTTTAAATGCAGTTTATTCCTGTGATCAAAGCATCATATTCCTGTGCATTTTCAGCATCTTTACTCCAGTCTTCAGTGTCACATGATCTTTCAGAAATCATTCTAATATGCTGATTTGGTGATCAAGAAACATTTATTATCATCAGTGCTGAAAATGGTTGTACTGCTTAATATTGTTGTGGAAAGCTGATAAAGCAATTATTTTATTTTGTTATTTATTTTGTATCTAATGGATTTTTGAAAAAAAAGTTACTGACCTCAAACTTTTGATTTTCTACAGCATTTAAATCTTTAAAATGCATAATATTTATGATTGTTTACAGTGTATCAGGGTTGGAAATTAAGGAGGGCTTGTGGCAAAAATGCCCCATGCATTTAAGACAAAAGAGCAAAAAATACCCCTGCACAATTGAAAATCGCTGTTTTGTGCAGTGTTAATCCTTATAACCAATCAAACACGTTTCTGTTAAATTTTGAATTTAGGAATGCATTGGCCAATCAGAAGTGCTTAGATTAGTCAGCTCTCAGTGCGCACAGTCAAAACATTAATTTCATAGCTTCAGTGATTATACCAGGGTTTTTAGCATCTGGCTAACATCATGGACCAACATGTTTGTCTGTGAAGCCAGAATGTGACAGGCCCAAAACAAAACAAAAACGTTTTATATTTTTTTCTATGTCAATATTATTAATCATTATTACAAAATAAAGTGCAATAACCTTTAATTTTTTTATCATAATATTTCAGCCTTATGAGTTCCTGTTTTTTACATGTATAATTTAGATGCAATGTTAAACAGTCTATTGTTATTGACAACAGATTAAATATCGATTAAAGTAATTGGGTAAATTTAAGTGTTTGACCTTAAAGACAACAATCTGTTTTTATTTTAGAAGGTGATTATAAAAATTGCCCTCACAGGTGTAAAAAGGCAAATATTGCTTTGCTTTGATTCCCATCTTTTGGATTTCTCACTGTGATCCTTTTTCTTGATCAGATTTTATAGAGCCTGTGAAAGCATCTTGCTTTGTCACTGTCAGACAGGTGATGCTGGAGTTTCCAGCTGACATCTTACACCTCAGTGCTCCCACTTGCACAGCAACAATCTTGAATGGCAATATAAAGTTCAAATTTCATCACATACTGTAAGTCATGTGATATTCATTCCGTACATTTTAATACTGCAGCTCTCGGTTCAATGCGCAGTTTGACATGTCAAACAGGCCCTATTGTTGTCATGCTTACTTGGTTTAAAAACCTGTCAATGACTTGCAATGTTTTGCATCTGAAATCAATCAACAGTGTTTGGTCTTGTTAGACATTGATCATTCATGCTCTGGTTGGCATGAGATATGACAATGACAGCTGCTCTCATTTGCCCTTTCATTTACACAAAACCAAAAACAAAACCTAGAATGAAAAACTAAACATTTGTCTTTTGCTGCATTGCAAGCACTATTTATACCCTCAAATGCCTTCCATGATAATAAAAATAAACTACCTCAAAATACAACAGACATTACCATGCCCATGGTTTAAATTGTGATGTTATGTTGGCAAATGCTTCTCAGTCCACTTGTTGTTTTATTTTCCAATTGCATTGCTTGACCTAAAAATTGTTTGTTTTTACATACATCACGATGTTCCAAATCAGTCTGACTTGCTTTCATCATTTTGAACACATAAGGATTTATAAAGAAAATGATTGGTGACAAGTAGGTGTTAAGCTCCAATAAGCACTGTAAAAGTATTCTTTATGACTTGAATAGAAGTTCACTGATCTTCCTCTACATCAGTGGTTACCAACCACATTCCTGGAGGCCGTTTTGGGGGGGTGAACTGCATGGAGGCATTTCTTTTATGATGCTTTTGTGTGCCTTTTTTTACAACAAACTTTAAGATGAACTGTACAGATTTTTTTTTTTCTAAACCTGTTTTGCTCCAACAAAATGGCTAGACATGAACATTCAAAATATCTGATATCTGGTTTTACTAATTTTTAAAAATATAAACTCTTAGTTCTTAAGACAGTTTAGTCTTTAAAGTTCCATGAAACCTACTTGTTCAGCACGGAATTTTATATAGCTGTAATTTAATGTCACTATAAATTCATTAGTGTGGCCATTAAATTTACAGCTATGAGTTGAGTCATTTGTGCTCTGTAACAGTAGACTTAATTTTATTTTGAGCAAAATAACATCATTTTTTTTTCTTTTTATATTCTGTCTAAGATAACCAGTTTCCAAAGTTATGCTGAAGAATTCAACACTATCTCATAACCAATTTGTATGATTTTGTACAATTTGGTTTTGCTTAAGGACTGCATTAGAGTGACTACAAACATACCATAAGTTGACTTCCACACTACAGAGGAGGAAAAAAAACTGGTAAGGTAAGGATTTTCTTTGGTTTCCAGTCATACTGCTAGATTAATCTGTCTTATCTCAAAAATGTATTACTGTGATAAGATTATATACTGGCCACAAAACTTGTTTTAGATCAAGTTTCATAAATGCGTACGTGGCTGGATTTTCTTAGTTTTTGAAAGTATCCTCCACCAAAGCTGCATATATTTTATCAAAAAATAAAAGGGTAAAAGTTTTCTATTTTAATTTTTTAAATGTAATTTATTCTTGTGATAAAA